>NW_023995413.1:7500-107261 GCF_015586225.1 Lucilia sericata | reverse complement strand
GAGAAAAACGGACTTTATGTTTCACACAAAAATTCGGTTTTCAGTGGGAAATATAAGTGATCACAGATTTCACTTGTTTTTGCTGTATCTCATAGTTTTCGAAAAACGGATTTTATGTTTTCACATAAAAATTCGGTTTTCAGTGGGAAATATAAGTGATCACAGATTTCACTTGTTTTTGCTGTATCTCTTATAGTTTTCGAGAAAAACGGACTTTTATTTTCACATAAAAATTCGGTTTTCAGTGGGAAATATAAGTGATCACAGATTTCACTTGTTTTGATGTATCTCTATAGTTTTCGAAAAAACGGACTTTATGTTTGCACATAAAACATTCGGTTTTCAGATTTCACTTGTTTTTGCTGTATCTCTTATAGTTTTCGAGAAAAACGGACTTTTATGTTTCAACATAAATATTCGGAAAAATTCGGCTTTCAAGTGGGAAATATAAGTGATCACAGATTTCACTGTTTTTGGTGTATCTCTTATAGTTTTCGAGAAAAACGGACTTTTATGTTTTCACATAAAAATTTGGTTTTCAGTGGAAAATATAAGTGATCACAGATTTCACTTGTGTTTGCTGTATCTCTTATAGTTTTCGAGAAAAACGGACCTTTATGTTTTCACACAAAAATTCGGTTTTCAGTGGGAAATATAAGTGATCACAGATTTCACTTGTTTTTGCTGTATCTCTTATAGTTTTTCGGAGAAAAACGGACTTTATGTTTTCACATAAAAATTCGGTTTTCAGTGGGAAATATAAGTGATCACAGATTTCACTTGTTTTTGATGTATCTCTTATAGTTTTCGAGAAAAACGGACCTTTATGTTTTCACATAAAAATTCGGTTTTCAGTGGAAATATAAGTGATCACAGATTTCACTTGTTTTTGCTGTATCTCTTATAGTTTTCGAGAAAAACGGACCTTTATGTTTCACATAAAAATTCGGTTTTCAGTGGGGAATATAAGTGATCACAGATTTCACTTGTTTTTGCTGTATCTCTTATAGTTTTCGAGAAAAACGGACTTTTATGTTTTCACATAAAAATTCGGTTTCAGTGGAAAATATAAGTGATCACAGATTTCACTTGTGTTTGCTGTATCTCTTATAGTTTTCGAGAAAAACGGACCTTTATGTTTTCACATAAAAATTCGGTTTTCAGTGAGAAATATTAGTGATCACAGATTTTACTTATTTTTTCTGTATCTCTTATAGTTTTCGAGAAAAACGGACTTTTATGTTTCAACATAAATATTCGGAAAAATTCGGTTTCATTGGGAAATATAAGTGATCACAGATATCACTTTTTTTTGCTGTATCTCTTATAGTTTTTCGAGAAAAACGGACTTTTATGTTTCAACATAAATATTGGAAAAATTCGGTTTCATTGCGAAATATAAAAGATCACAGATTTCACTTGTTTTTGCTGTATCTCTTATAGTTTTCGAGAAAAACGGACATTTATGTTTTCACATAAAAATTCGATTTTCAGTGGGAAATATAAGTGATCACAGATTTCACTAACAGATTTCACTTGTTTTGCTGTATCTCTTATAGTTTTCGAGAAAAACGGACTTTTATGTTTTCACATAAAAATTCGGTTTTCATTGGGAAATATAAGTGATCACAGATTTCACTTGTTTTTGCTGTATCTCTTATAGTTTCGAGAAAAACGGACTTTTATGTTTTCAACATAAATATTTGGAAAAATTCGGTTTTCATTGGGAAATATAAGTGATCACAGATTTAACTTGTTTTTGCTGTACCTCTTATAGTTTACTAGGAAAACGGACTTTTATGTTTTCACATAAAAATTCGGTTTTCAGTGGGAAATATAAGTGATCACAGATTTCACTTGTGTTTGCTGTATCTCTTATAGTTTTCGAGAAAACCGGACTTTTATGTTTTCACATAAAAATTCGGATTTCAGTGAGAAATATAATGATCACAGATTTCACTTGTTTTTGCTGTATCTCTTATAGTTTTCGAGGAAAACGGACTTTTATGTTTTCACATAAAAATTCGGATTTCAGTGAGAAATATAAGTGATCACAGATTTCACTTGTTTTTGCTGTATCTCTTATAGTTTTCGAGAAAAACGGACTTTTATGTTTTCACATAAAAATTCGGTTTTCAGTGGAAATATAAGTGATCACAGATTTCACTTGTTTTTGCTGTATCTCTTATAGTTTTCGAAAAAAACGGACTTTTATGTTTTCACATAAAAATTCGGATTTCAGTGAGAAATATAAATGATCACAGATTTCACTTGTTTTTGCTGTATCTCTTATAGTTTTCGAGAAAAACGGACTTTTATGTTTTCACATAAAAATTCAGTTTTCAGTGGGAAATATAAGTGATCACAGATTTCACTTGTTTTGCTGTATCTCTTATAGTTTTCGAGAAAAACGGACTTTTATGTTTTCACATAAAAATTCGGTTTTCAGTGGAAATATAAGTGATCACAGATTTCACTTGTTTTTGCTGTATCTCTTATAGTGTTCGAGAAAAGCGGACTTTTATGTTTTCACATAAAAATTCGGATTTCAGTGAGAAATATAAATGATCACAGATTTCACTTGTTTTTGCTGTATCTCTTATAGTTTTCGAGAAAAACGGACTTTTATGTTTTCATATAAAAATTCGGTTTTCAGTGGGAAATATAAGTGATCACAGATTTCACTTGTTTTTGCTGTATCTCTTATAGTTTTCGAGAAAAACGGACTTTTATGTTTTCACATAAAAATTCGGTTTTCAGCGGAAAATATAAGTGATCACAGATTTCACTTGTTTTTGCTGTATTTCTTATAGTTTTCGAGAAAAACGGACTTTTATGTTTTCATATAAAAATTCGGTTTTCAGTGGGAAATATAAGTGATCACAGATTTCACTTGTTTTTGCTGTATCTCTTATAGTTTTCGAGAAAAACGGACTTTTATGTTTTCACATAAAAATTCGGATTTCAGTGAGAAATATAAATGATCACAGATTTCACTTGTTTTTGCTGTATCTCTTATAGTTTTCGAGAAAAAACGGACTTTTATGTTTTCACATAAAAATTCAGTTTTCAGTGGGAAATATAAGTGATCACAGATTTCACTTGTTTTTGCTGTATCTCTTATAGTTTTCGAGAAAAACGGACTTTTATGTTTTCACATAAAAATTCGGATTTCAGTGAGAAATATAAATGATCACAGATTTCACTTGTTTTTGCTGTATCTCTTATAGTTTTCGAGAAAAACGGACTTTTATGTTTTCACATAAAAATTCAGTTTTCAGTGGGAAATATAAGTGATCACAGATTTCACTTGTTTTTGCTGTATCTCTTATAGTTTTCGAGAAAAACGGACTTTTATGTTTTCACATAAAAATTCGGATTTCAGTGAGAAATATAAATGATCACAGATTTCACTTGTTTTTGCTGTATCTCTTATAGTTTTCGAGAAAAACGGACTTTTATGTTTTCACATAAAAATTCAGTTTTCAGTGGGAAATATAAGTGATCACAGATTTCACTTGTTTTTGCTGTATCTCTTATAGTTTTCGAGAAAACGGACTTTTATGTTTTCACATAAAAATTCGGATTTCAGTGAGAAATATAAATGATCACAGATTTCACTTGTTTTTGCTGTATCTCTTATAGTTTTCGAGAAAAACGGACTTTTATGTTTTCATATAAAAATTCGGTTTTCAGTGGGAAATATAAGTGATCACAGATTTCACTTGTTTTTGCTGTATCTCTTATAGTTTTCGAGAAAAACGGACTTTTATGTTTTCACATAAAAATTCGGATTTCAGTGAGAAATATAAATGATCACAGATTTCACTTGTTTTTGCTGTATCTCTTATAGTTTTCGAGAAAAACGGACTTTTATGTTTTCACATAAAAATTCAGTTTTCAGTGGGAAATATAAGTGATCACAGATTTCACTTGTTTTTGCTGTATCTCTTATAGTTTTCGAGAAAAACGGACTTTTATGTTTTCACATAAAAATTCGGTTTTCAGTGGAAATATAAGTGATCACAGATTTCACTTGTTTTTGCTGTATCTCTTATAGTGTTCGAGAAAAGCGGACTTTTATGTTTTCACATAAAAATTCGGATTTCAGTGAGAAATATAAATGATCACAGATTTCACTTGTTTTTGCTGTATCTCTTATAGTTTTCGAGAAAAACGGACTTTTATGTTTTCATATAAAAATTCGGTTTTCAGTGGGAAATATAAGTGATCACAGATTTCACTTGTTTTTGCTGTATCTCTTATAGTTTTCGAGAAAAACGGACTTTTATGTTTTCACATAAAAATTCAGTTTTCAGTGGAAAATATAAGTGATCACAGATTTCACTTGTTTTTGCTGTATCTCTTATAGTTTCGAGAAAAACGGACTTTTATGTTTTCACATAAAAATTCAGTTTTCAGTGGGAAATATAAGTGATCACAGATTTCACTTGTTTTTGCTGTATCTCTTATAGTTTTCGAGAAAAACGGACTTTTATGTTTTCACATAAAGATTCGGTTTTCAGTGGGAAATATATTAGTGATTACAGATTTCACTTGTTTTTGCTGTATCTCTTATAGTTTTCGAGAAAAACGGACTTTTATGTTTTCACATAAAATTCGGTTTTCATTGGGAAATATAATTGGTCACAGATTTCACTTGTTTTTGCTGTATCTCTTACAGTTTTCGAGAAAAACGGACTTTTACTGATTACAGATTTCACATGTTTTTGCTCTATCTCTTATAGTTTTCGAGAAAAATGGACTTTTACTGATTACAGATTTCACATGTTTTTGCTCTATCTCTTATAGTTTTCGAGAAAAACGGATTTTTATGTTTTCACATAAAAATTCGGTTCTCCGTGGGAAATATAAGTGATCACAGATTTCACTTGTTTTTGCTGTATCTCTTATATTTTTCGCGAAAAACGGACTTTTATGTTTTCACACAAAAATTCGGTTTTCATTGGGAAATATAAGTGATCACAGATTTCACTTGTTTTTGCTGTATCTCTTATAGTTTTCGAGAAAAACGGATTTTTATGTTTTCACATAAAGATTCGGTTTTCAGTGGGAAATATATTAGTGATTACAGATTTCACTTGTTTTTGCTGTATCTCTTATAGTTTTCGAGAAAAACGGACTTTTATGTTTTCACATAAAAATTCGGTTTTCATTGGGAAATATAATTGGTCACAGATTTCACTTGTTTTTGCTGTATCTCTTACAGTTTTCGAGAAAAACGGACTTTTATGTTTTCACATAAAAATTCGGTTTTCAGTGGAAAATATAAGGGATCACAGATTTCACTTGTTTTTGCTGTATCTCTTATAGTTTTCGAAAAAAACGGACTTTTATGTTTTCACATAAAAATTCGGATTTCAGTGAGAAATATAAATGATCACAGATTTCACTTGTTTTTGCTGTATCTCTTATAGTTTTCGAGAAAAACGGACTTTTATGTTTTCACATAAAAATTCAGTTTTCAGTGGGAAATATAAGTGATCACAGATTTCACTTGTTTTTGCTGTATCTCTTATAGTTTTCGAGAAAAACGGACTTTTATGTTTTCACATAAAAATTCGGTTTTCAGTGGAAAATATAAGTGATCACAGATTTCACTTGTTTTTGCTGTATCTCTTATAGTGTTCAAGAAAAGCGGACTTTTATGTTTTCACATAAAAATTCGAATTTCAGTGAGAAATATAAATGATCACAGATTTCACTTGTTTTTGCTGTATCTCTTATAGTGTTCGAGAAAAGCGGACTTTTATGTTTTCACATAAAAATTCGGATTTCAGTGAGAAATATAAATGATCACAGATTTCACTTGTTTTTGCTGTATCTCTTATAGTTTTCGAGAAAAACGGACTTTTATGTTTTCACATAAATATTCGTATTTCAGTGAGAAATATAAGTGATCACAGATTTCACTTGTTTTTGCTGTATTTCTTATAGTTTTCGAGAAAAACGGACTTTTATGTTTTCACATAAAAATTCGGTTTTCAGTGAGAAATATAAATGATCACAGATTTCACTTGTTTTTGCTGTATCTCTTATAGTTTTCGAGAAAAACGGACTTTTATGTCTTCACATAAATATTCGGTTTTCAGTGGGAAATATATGTGATCTCAGATTTTACTTGTTTTTTCTGTATCTCTTATAGTGTTCGAGAAAAGCGGACTTTTATGTTTTCACATAAAAATTCGGATTTCAGTGGGAAATATAAGTGATCACAGATTTCACTTGTTTTTGCTGTATCTCTTATAGTTTTCGAGAAAAACGGACTTTTATGTCTTCACATAAATATTCGGTTTTCAGTGGGAAATATATGTGATCTCAGATTTTACTTGTTTTTTCTATATCTCTTATAGTTTTCGAAAAAAACGGACTTTTATGTTTCAACATAAATATTCGGAAAAATTCGGTTTTCATTGGGAAAGTGATCATAGATTTCACTTGTTTTTGCTGTATCTCTTATAGTTTTCGAGAAAAACGGACTTTTATGTTTTCACATAAAAATTCGGTTTTCAGTGGAAGATACAAGTGATCACAGATTTCACTTGTTTTTGCTGTATCTCTTATAGTTTTCGAGAAAAACGGACTTTTATGTTTTCACATAAAAATTCGGTTTTCAGTGGGAAATATAAGTGATCACAAATTTTACTTGTTTTTGCTGTATCTCTTATAGTTTTCAAAAAAAACGGACTTTTATGTTTCAACATAAATATTCGGAAAAATTCGGTTTTCATTGGGAAAGTGATCATAGATTTCACTTGTTTTTGCTGTATCTCTTATAGTTTTCGAGAAAAACGGACTTTTATGTTTTCACATAATAATTCGGTTTTCAGTGGGAAATAAAAGTGATCAAAGGTTTCACTTGTTTTTGCTGTATCTCTTATAGTTTTCGAGAAAAACGGACTTTTATGTCTTCACATAAATATTCGGTTTTCAGTGGAAAATACAAGTGATCACAGATTTCACTTGTTTTTGCTGTATCTCTTATGGTTTTCGAGAAAAATGGACTTTTATGTTTTCACATAAAAATTCGGGTTTCAGTGAGATATATAAGTGATCACAGATTTCGCTTGTATTTGTTGTATCTCTTATAGTTTTCGAGAAATAAAAGTGATCACAAATTTCGCTTTTTTTGCTGTATGTTTTATAGTTGATCCAGCTCACCAAGCATTGACGCCAGGACAAAAATTTTGAGAAATGGTATCTAAGAATCAATTAAACTTACATTGTAGTTGGGAACATTGACACCTTATTTTTCCTCCATACAAACTCTAATGTACATTGTACAAATGTTATAGTCAGTTGTCTGGAATCTATATGTTCAATTATAATTTAGACTATCAAGTTTAGCCCATAGTCTCGATAACAATTAACTGTTTTGCAAGATAAGCATGTTATTTAACATTATCATATTTAAGACATGTTCATCTATTGAATTTTCAGAACTCGAACCGGTTCCTTTTACGGGATGTTTTATACTCACTGTTCTGTTAATGCTACAAAAATATTTCAAATTAAAAAAAAAAAAAAAACTTTTTAATTAAAGTTACTTATATGAAAAAAAATATTCCTTGCAACGATAACTAACTATTCAGGATCAACAACCTTTCATAATGAGTTGCAACAATTATGATACCAACAACTTATAATTATTATAATTTCAGTATGAGTTTTAAATTAACACAGACCAGTGACATGTGAAAATAATAAGAAAAAAATTAAATATTCTTAACAAGTAAAATTCTAAACATGTAGAGAAGTCATCAAAATAATTAAACTCATCAAGTAAAGAATTGTTTATCTTCTTTTTTTTCTACTACATATTTCTTCTAAAACAAATAAAGGGTGGGAATGTTAAATGATTTTTACAGATGACAATGAATGAAATAAAAAGATGAAAAACAAAAAAACTTTCATATTTAATGTTAGACATTGACACGCGTTTTGTAAAAGTTTTTCTACAAAACCACCACCCTTTCCATTACATTTTGGTGAAGTAGGAAGGAAAGAAGGTTAACCACAAGCTATGCACACACATGTGTATAAAAGTGTGCGAAGAACATATGTGTAAAAGTGTGAGTGAGTGTTGAAAAAAAGGAACATCTTTCTTTTATTTCTTGATAATATAATATTATATCCTTTTTTTTTTAATAAAAACCTTAATCTTTTGATGATTATTTGCTTAGTTATTAATTAAAGAATTTTTGTTGAAAATATGTGTATGTGTGGATGAATGAGAATGTTTTCTTATGTGTGTGTTTATGTGTGAAAACGGGGGTATATAATATGCATGCGTATGTGTGTAAGTATTTACTTATACACCGAGAGATTTTTCTACTTGCCACCTTCCACCACTCGCCACGCAAGTATAAATGTTAAGAACAATAAATAAAATGACAAAAGATGAAAGTTTATTGTCAGTTGATATCCTGAGGTTATTTTAGAAAATATTCTCTTAACATTCTAGACATTTCATTTTCTTTTACTTTATTTAGTTGCAGCAGCAGCAGAAGACATACAACAAACTTATACGGTGGGATTAGTGGCAACATGTTGAAGGGACATTAATTCCCATAGTTATCATTTAATTCTATTTGCAGAATATTATATTTATAATATATTTTTCAGTAATAATTTTTTGGATAAAAAATTTTTTTTTTATTTAGTTGATATTATGTCTCCTGGCTATTTAATAAAAGTCGTTAATGAATAGCTATTTAGTTCAACTCCTGTAAACTGTCTTGACCTCTTCGATATTTCATATATGGCACTTACTTATTTACTTCGATATAGGGAGTTAAAAATTTGTATCGGGGCTAGGGTCAAATGAGTATGTGCCAAATTTCATCAAATTATCTTGAAAATTGCGACCTGTAGCATGCGCACAAGGTTTACACAGACGGACATAGTTTAATCGACTCAGACTCAGAGGTGTAGGACCAATATTTAATGGTGTTACAAACATCAGCACCCATATTACCGTCCCCACTATAGTGTTGTAGAATACAAAAATAGGAAATTTTGGTGATTGAGCTGTTTCTAATGATTGATCCCCTAGAGGACACCAATCACAACTACTTCTGTTGGAATGTTAAAAGCCCACTGTGCTTTAGAAAAAGGAGTAAATTTTATATAAATATACACATAAATTTTTTTGTTGAACAATTTCTTTCTTTGTACTTTTATTTCAATATTTTTATTTCAACTTTTCTTACTTTTATTATATTTTATAATGGTTTTGTCATATCATTCATTGTTTTAATATTTAAACATCCATGTACGTGTGTATAAATAAACATACATAAATATTTACACACACACAAATGTTGTATTTAAACTTTTTGTTTTTGCTGCTGTAGCCCCCCTTTAAACATTTAGAAGACAAAACTATTGCGCATCATCCCAGGCGCCACGTCAGAAACACTTCTGGACGATTGTCAGACGAGAACGCACATTTTACAAAAACAAAATACATTGATTTCGAATTTTCGTCTTCTAGAAATATACTTTTAAGTTACTTCCGGATGATAGTTAGAAGAGTGCATCCATCTTGCTTAAACAAAAAACCATGACTGTTGAACTTTTTTCATCTGGAAGTATACGTTTTAGTGACTTCTGTATGAGAGTTGGGTGAGAACACACATTTTACAATAACAAAATACATTGTTTCCTAATTTGTGTCTTCTTGATTTGTATGTTTATGTCACTTCTGGAAGACAGTTTGAAGAGTGTTCAGATTAATGTTGTATTTTATTCATCTGGAAGTGTGGATTTTAGTCACTTCTGGACGATTGTCAGACGAGGGCACACATTTTACAAAAACAAAATACATTGATTTCTAGTTTTCGCCGTCTGAAAGTATAGTTTTAGGTTACTTCCGTATGAAAGTAAGAAGAGTACAAAAACAAAAAAATATAAATACTCCATTTTTTAGCGTGAACGCGAAAAAAATAAAAATAAATAATGCAGAAATTTAGCTAAGTTCAGTGATGTTTTGCGTTTTGTCCAGTCATGTTTAGTTTTAATTATTCATTGTTAAACTTAAATGAGTTATTGAATTTAATGTTCATAGAAAAATAGTGTAATTAATATAATGTGAATCTTAAGTAATAAAAAACAATATGACAGTGTTGTGTTAAAAGTCAACTGTTAATAAACATTTAAGAAGGTTTTGTTAATTGGCGAAGTTTATTAAATATATACCAAAAAGTAATTATCTTCAAGGATTATATAAATAAAATTAAAAAGTAAGTTGTCATATTTTACATCAAAATACTATTTTAGGAATAAGTTAACAACTCTAAACGGCTTCCATTTCCATTATTTTTAAACGAAGTCTAATATGTTTAATTAAAAATGTTTTTATATTAAATTTCGTATCTCTCTTAATTGGTTTAGGAGTTATAAGCATTTAAAGACTTTTTCAAGTTGTACGTTTCGGCTTTCATTTGATGAAAATTGCATTTTTAACCTATTTAGATTTATTTGAGTTAAATCTTAACTTTCAATATTTTTTAAACTATTAGAGCGTTTAGGTCCTGTTTCTAGATTACGTATGATCACTTTGAGCTAAAATTTTATTTGTATTTCATTATCGTAACAAAATACATTAAGATTTTTACTTAAAGTATTCAAACGCTATCTGGAATCATTATATTGAAATTAATACTACTGTTTTATACATAAATTATTTTTTGACTTGGGTTAATCGACACGAAATTGCCCATATAAGATATTTAATATTGAAATCAGATATTTTTAAGCCCACCTTTTTTAAATAAATACAATTTTATTAATTTTCATATAGCTTTGGATTTAATTATTCTAATTATAGGTACTTTTTTAGTTATTAACACCAGGTCTTTCTATGACCTATCATATGATACTAATATTCTTAATATTGAGCATGCCGTTCCCAAGATATTAAACCTAAGTAGATAGTTTTTGAACGTGTATAACTCCTTAATTAGAAGAGAGCAAAATAGTATTGCAGTATTAGTGTTAGTGACTGTAAATAATTTTAAAAATAATCCATAGCTCAGTAATTTCCAATCTTTATAGATGGATTAATTCCAAGTTATTTAAAAAATGTTCATGAAAGTTAATGTTTTTATTGATTAAAAACAATAAATTAATTAATTAATTTTTAATTATTTTATTTTTTTAGAAAGTAGTAGCTAATATTGTACCCCCTATTAAAATACTTCTAACCGAATTAAAATATAAAAAAGGGATCTGGTAAGTTATATATGTCTTATTTCATCACGCGGTTCCATTAAAAATGTCGATTATTTGCAGAAAATGTAAAAAATGGATCTGACAGTTTAAACTTTGGTGGTAAATGTATTGGACATAAGAGAATCCTATTTTATTGCTTCCTAAAGTATAACAGGTAATTTCAATAAATACAAAAGTATGTATATTCAATATTAATTATAACATTATTTTTATTTATTTTGTTGAAGGATTAATGCGTTCCAAAATATAACTCTTACAATTTGATGGATTGATCATAAAATTTATGAAGAATTACAAAAATATTTAAGAGTCCAACGTTTTACAATTTTTGGAAGTATACCAGTCAGCAGTTGGAATATTAATAAAGATTTCCTGAAAATTATCTTATTATAAGGTAATTATTCTAAATTTTTGATACATATGTACATTAGACTGACTCACTCTTTATGGAAAGCAAAAACGTGTTTTTGTTACCCCTCTCAAAATGTTCCTTTCTTTGTTTTATGATGATTCCCAAAATATTTTAAGTCTAGGGATGACCGTTCGTGTGCTGGACCAAATTAAAAAAAGATATTTTGGAATTATTTTTTTAAAATTTTTGTTTGTTTTGAAACAAAATATCCAATACGGGGTATCGTTTAAAAGGTATTTTAAAGCCGCGTCCAACGATGTATTAATCATAAATAACCATCTGCTTATAATTGTCATATTCGAAAATATTTAAAATTGTTATGTTTTTTCACTAAGAAAAACGCGCACCACTAGACTTGTCTTCAAAAAACCTTTCAACTGATACCACATACTATATATATTGTTTAAGAAATGCTGTATAATTTAAAACAAAATAACTAAAAAGGGACTTTTTTGTAACCGGTTCAGCTCACGAACGGCCATCGAGAGACTAGGAATATTTTGGGAACCATTATAAAACATAACAAAGATTTTTTGAAGCTGGGTTAAAATATTTAATTTAACATGAAGAATCGAGTTCCCATACTATATTTTCTTTAAAACTGTCCAGCTCACGAATGGACAACACTTAACCGAAAATATTTTGGGTAACATCATATTACATAAGAGCGAATATTATGAGGAGCACCATTTTTTGTGAGTCGGTCTAATGTACATATATTACTTTTTTTGTTAAATCAATTATATTTTCTACTATTTTAATTTTACTTATTTCAATAAAAACTATAAAATTTCATTTTATTTAGATTTATTTTTATAGATTTTATTTTGGTTAGTATACAAATAGAAGAAGAGAAAACTCATCTTCTAGAAGACGAGAATACTCATCTCCTAGAAGAAGAGAAAACTCATCTTCTAGAAGATAAGATAGGAACACTTCTAGATGATACCAAGTAGTCACTTCAAGAAGTGACTTCCTAGTTACATCTAGAAGAGTCTTTGGCAATACCTTACTTCCAAGAGTCATCTAGAAGTTTCTTCTGCGGGTCTTCCAGAAGTATCTTCCACGTTACTCTTAGACGTTCCCCAGCTCGGCATCAGTTCTTCCCGACTGGTTTGTAGGCCCTACAAACATTTTCTATTGCGGAAGTTACCTGTGTGAAACTTCCAAACGTGCTAAAAGCTCGCTAGCGATGTTGCGGAAGTATAAGAATTCTTGTCACCAGTCGGGAAGAACTGATGCCGAGCTGGGGAACGTCTAAGAGTAACGTGGAAGATACTTCTGGAAGACCCGCAGAAGAAACTTCTAGATGACTCTTGGAAGTAAGATATTGCCAAAGACTCTTCTAGATGTGACTAGGAAGTCACTTCTTGAAGTGACTACCTAGTATCATCTAGAAGTGTTCCTATCTTATCTTCAAGAAGATGAATTTTCTCTTCTTCTGGAAGATGAGTTTTCTCTTCTTCTAGAAGATGAGTATCCTCGTCTTCTAGAAGATGAGTTTTCTCTTCTTCTATTTGTATACTCACCAAAATATAATCTATAAAAATAAATCTAAATAAAATGAAATTTTATAGTTTTTATTGAAATAATTGATATTAAAATAGTAGAAAAAATAATTGATTTAACAACTAATCTAAAAAAAGTAATATATGTACATTAGACCGACTCACAAAAAATGGTGCTTGAGTTACCCCCTCAAAATATTCGCTGTTATGTAATATGATGTTACCCAAAATATTTTCGGTTAAGTGCTGTCCATTAGTGAGCTGGATAGTTTTAAAGAAAATATCGTATGGGAACACTATTCTTCATGTTAAATTCAATATTTTACCCAGCTTCAAAAAATCTTTGTTATGTTTTATAATGGTTCCCAAAATATTTCTAGTCTATCGATGGCCGTTCGTGAGCTGAACCGGTTACAAAAAAGTCCCTTTTCAGTTATTTTGTTTTAAATTATACAGCAGTTCTTAAGCAATATATACAGTATGTGGTATCATTTGAAAAGTTTTTTGAAGCCAAGTCTAGTGGTGCGCAAAATTTGCAAAATTGTGCATACATTTTATTTTTCTTAGTGAAAAACTTAACAATTTTAAATATTTTGGAATATGACAATTATAAGCAGACGGTTATTTATGATTAATACATCATTGGACGCGGCTTTAAAATACTTTTTAAACGATACACCGTATTGGATATTTTGTTTCAAAACAAAAATTTAAAAAAAAATAATTCCAAAATACCTTTTTTTAATTTAGTCCAGCTCACGAACGGTCATCCCTAGACTTAAAATATTTTGGGAATCATCATAAAACAAAGCAAGGTAAATTTTGAGAGGGGTAACAAAAACACGTTTTTGCTTTCCATACAGAGTGGGAGTGTACATACATATGTATCAAAAATTTAGAATTATTACCTTATAATAGATAATTTTCAGGAAATCTGTATTAATATTCCAACTGTTGACTGGTATACTTCCAAAAATTGTAAAACGTTGGACTCTAAAATATTTTTGTAGTTCTTCATAAATTTTATGATCAATCCATCAAATTGTAAGATTTATATTTTGGAACGCATTAATCCTTCAACAAAATAAACCAAAATAATGCTATAATTAATATTGAATATACATACTTTTGTATTTATTGAAATTACCTGTTATACTTTAGGAAGCAATAAAAATAGGATTCTCTTATGTCCAATACATTTACCACCAAAGTTTAAACGGTCAGATCCATTTTTTACTTTTTCTGCAAATAATCGAACCGCGTGATGAAATAAGACATATATAACTTACCAGATCCCTTTGTTATATTTTAATTCGGTTAGAAGTATTTTAATAGGGGATACAATATTAGCTACTGCTTTCTAAAAAAATAAAATAATTAAAAATTAATTAATTAATTTATTTATTATTTTGAATCAATAAAAACATTACCTTTCATGAACATTTTTTAAATAACTTGGAATTAAACCATCTATAAAGATCTGAAATTACTAAGCCATGGATTATTTTTAAAATTATAACTAACGATAGAAACACCTTAACGACCCTAAACGGGATATTGTTTTTGACACTAATACTGCAATACTATTTTTTGTTTGCTCTCTTCTAATTAAGGAGTTATACACGTTCAAAAACTATCTACTTAGGTTTAATATCTTGGGAACGGCATGCTCAATATTAAGAATATTAGTATCATATGATAGGTCATAGAAAGACCTGATGTTAATAACTAAAAAAGTACCTATAATTATAATAATTAAATCCAAAGCTATATGAAAATTAATAAAATTGTATTTATTTAAAAAAGGTGGGTTTAAAGATATCTGATTTCAATATTAATTATCTTATATGGGCAATTTCGTGTCGAGTGACCCAAGTCAAAAAATAATGTATGTATAAATTAGTAGTATTAATTTCAATATAATGATTCCAGATAGGGTTTGAATACTTTAAGTAAAAATCTTAATGTATTTTGTTTTTGTTACGATAATGAAATACAAATAAAATTTTAGCTCAAAGTGATCATACGTAATCTAGAAACAGAACCTAAACGCGCAAATAGTTTATAAAATATTGAAAGTTAAGATTTAACTCAAATAAATCTAAATAGGTTAAAAATGCAATGTCCATCAAATGAAAGCCGAAACGTACAACTTGAAAAAGTCTCTAAATGCTTATAACTCTTAAACCAATTAAGAGAAAGACGAAATTTAATATAAAAACATTTTTAATTAAACATATTAGACTTCGTTTAAAAATAATGGAAATGGAAGCCGTTTAGAGTTGTTGACTTATTCCTAAAATAGTATTTTAATGCAAAATATGACAACTTACTTTTTAATTTTATTTATATAATCCTTGAAGATAATTACTTTTTGGTATATATTTAATAAACTTCGCCAATTAACAAAACCTTCTTAAATGTTTATTAACAGTTGACTTTTAACACAACACTGTCATATTGTTTTTTATTACTTAAGATTCACAATATATTAATTACACTATTTTTCTATGAACATTAAATTCAATAACTCATTTAAGTTTTACAATGAATAATTAAAACTGAACATGAATGGACAAAACACAAAACATCACTGAACTTAGCAAAATTTCTGCATTATTTATTTTTATTTTTTTCGCGTTCACGCTAAAAAATGGAGTATTTATATTTTTTTGTTTTTGTACTCTTTTTACTATCATCCGGAAGTAAGCTAAAAGAATACTACCAGACGGCGAAAACTAGAAATCAATGTATTTTGTTTTTGTAAAATGTGTGCTCTCGTCTGACAATCGTCCAGAAGTGACTACAATCCACACTTCCAGATGAATAAAATACAACATTAATGTGAACACTCTTCAAACTGTCTTCCAGAAGTGACAAAAACATACAAATCAAGAAGATACAAATTAGGAAACAATGTATTTTGTTATTGTAAAATGTATGTTCTCACCCAACTCTCATACAGAAGTCACAAAATCGTATACTTCCAGATGAAAAAATTCAACAGTCATGGTTTTTTGTTTAAGCAAAATGGATGCACTCTTCTAACGATCATCCGGAAGTAACTTAAAAGTATATTTCTAGAAGACGAAAATTCGAAATAAATGTATTTTGTTTTTGTAAAATGTGCGTTCTCGTCTGACAATCGTCCAGAAGTATTTCTGACGTGGCGTCTGGGGTGATGCGCAATAGTTTTGTCTTCTAAATGTTTGAAGGGAGCTGTTGATGTTTTGGTGACTTGAAAGTAATTTTTTAAAAAATATTTCTTTTTTTTCTACATCACAAACGATGCTCTGGTCTTCATAGGGATTCTTGTGATTCCCCTTCAAACATTTAGAAGACAAAACTATTGCGCATCACCCCCGACGCCACGTCAGAAATACTTCTGGACGATTGTCAGACGAGAACGCACATTTTACAAAAACAAAATACATTTATTTCGAATTTTCGTCTTCTAGAAATATACTTTTAAGTTACTTCCGGATTATAGTTAGAAGAGTGCATCCATTTTGCTTAAACAAAAAACCATGTCTGTTGAATTTTTTTCATTGGAAGTATACGTTTAGTGACTTCTGTATGAGAGTTGGGTGAGAACACACATTTTACAATAACAAAATACATTGTTTCCTAATTTGTATCTTCTTGATTTGTATGTTTATGTCACTTCTGGAAGACAGTTTGAAGAGTGTTCACATTAATGTTGTATTTTATTCATCTGGAAGTGTGGATTGTAGTCACTTCTGTACGATTGTCAGACGAGAGCACACATTTTACAAAAACAAAATACATTGATTTCTAGTTTTCCGTCTGGAAGTATACTTTTAGGTTACTTCCGGATGATAGTAAGAAGAGTACAAAAACAAAAAAATATAAATACTCCATTTTTTAGCGTGAACGCGAAAAAATAAATAATGCAGAAATTTTGCTAAGTTCAGTGATGTTTTGTGTTTTGTCCAGTCATGTTCAGTTTTAATTATTCATTGTAAAACTTAAATGAGTTATTGAATAATATTGATAATATTTATAGAAAAATAGTGTAATTAATATATTGTGAATCTTAAGTAATAAAAAAAACCTATTTGACAGTGTTATGTTAAAAGTCAACTGTTAATAAACATTTAAGAAGGTTTTGTTAATTGGTGAAGTTTATTAAATACATTCCAAAAAGTAATTATCTTCAAGGATTATATAAATAAAATTAAAAAGTAAGTTGTCATATTTTACATTAAAATACTATTTTAGGAATAAGTTAACAACTCTAAACGGCTTCCATTTTCATTATTTTTAAACGAAGTCTAATATGTTTAATTAAAAATGATTTTATATTAAATTTCGTCTCTCTATTAATTGGTTTAGGAGTTATAAGCATTTAAAGACTTTTTCAAGTTGTACGTTTCGGCTTACATTTGATGAATATTGCATTTTTAACCTATTTAGATTTATTTGAGTTAAAACTTAACTTTCAATATTTTTTAAACTATTTGCGCGTTTAGGTCCTGTTTCTAGATTACGTATGATCACTTTGAGCTAAAATTTTATTTGTATTTCATTATTGTAACAAAAAAATGCATTAAAATTTTACTTAAGTATTTAAACGCTAGCTGGAATCATTATATTCACATTAATACTACTGTTTTATACATAAATTATTTTTTGACTTCACTTGACACGAAATTGCCCATATAAGATATTTAATATTAAAATCAAATATTTTTAAAACCACCTTTTTTAAATACAATTTTATTAATTTTCATATAGCTTTGGATTTAATTATTCTAATTATAGGCCTTTACTAATATTCTTAAGTTTTTGAAAGTGTATAACTCCTTAATTAGAAGAGAGCAAACAAAAAATAGTATTGCAGTATTAGTGTCAAAAGCAATATCCCGTTTAGGGTCGTTAAGGTGTTTCTATCGTTAATGACTGTAAATAGTTTTAAAAATAATCCATGACTTAGTAATTTCAGATTTTTATAGACGGTTTAATTCCAAGTTATTTAAGAAATGTTCATGAAAGGTAATGTTTTTATTGATTCAAAACAATAAATAAATAAATTAATTAATTTTTAATTATTTTATTTTCTTTAGAAAGCAGTAGCTAATATTGTACCCCCTATTAAAATACTTCTAACCGAATGTATGTCTTATTTCGGTTCCATTAAAAATGTCGATTATTTGCAGAAAATGTAAAAAATGGATCTGAACGTTTAAATTTCGGTGGGAAATGATCAATAGATCATAAGAGAATCCCATTTTTATTGCTTCCTAAAGTATAACAGGTAATTTCAATAAATACAAAAGTATGTACATATATTCAATATTAATTATAACATTATTTTTGTTTATTTCGTTGAAGGATTAATGCGTTCCAAAATATAACTCTTGCAATTTGATGGATTGATCATAAAATTTATGGAGAACTACAAAAATATTTTAGAGTCCAACGTTTTACAATTTTTGGAAGTATACCAGTCAACAGTTGGAATATTAATACAGATTTCCTGAAAATTATCTTATTATAAGGTAATAATTCCAAATTTTTGATACATATGTACATTAGACTGACTCACTCTTTATGGAAAGCAAAAACGTGTTTTTGTTACCCCTCTCAAAATTTACCTTGCTTTGTTTTATGATAATTCCCAAAATGTTTTAAGTCTAGCGATGACCGTTCGTGAGCTGGACCAAATTAAAAAAAAGGTATTTTGGAATTATTTTTTTTTTTAATTTTTGTTTGTTTTGAAACAAAATATCCAATACGGAGTATTGTTTAAAAGGTATTTTAAAGCAGCGTCCAATGATGTATTTATCATAAATAACCGTCTGCTTATAATTGTCATATTCCAAAATATTTAAAATTGTTAGGTTTTTCACTAAGAAAAATAAAATGTATGCACAATTTTGCAAATTAGACTTGGCTTCAAAAAACCTTTCAAATGATACCACATACTGTATATATTGTTTAAGATATGCTGTATAATTTAAAAAAAAAAAAAAAATAAAAAGGGACTTTTTTGTAACGGGTTCAGCTCACGAACGGCGATCGATAGACTTGAAATATTTTGGGAACCATTATAAAACATAACAAAGATTTTTTGAAGCTGGGTAAAATATTGAATTTTTTCTTTAAACGAATGGACAACACTTAACCGAAAATATTTTGGGTAACATCATATTACATAACAGCGAATATTTTGAGGTGGGTAACTCAAGCACCATTTTTTGTGAGTCGGTCTAATGTACATATATTACTTTTTTTAGATTAGTTGTTAAATCTGTTATTTTTTCTACTATTTTTATTTCAATTATTTCAATAAAAACTATAAAATTTCATTTTATTTAGATTTATTTTTATAGATTTTATTTTGGTGAGTATACAAATAGAAGAAGAGAAAACTCATCTTCTAGAAGACGAGAATACTCATCTTCTAGAAGAAGAGAATACTCATCTTCTAGAAGAAGAGAATACTCATCTTCTAGAAGAAGAGAATACTCATCTTCTAGAAGAAGAGAATACTCATCTTCTAGATGAAGAGAAAACTCATCTTCTAGAAGATAAGATATGAACACTTCTAGATGATACTAAGTAGTCACTTCAAGAAGTGACTTCCTAGTTACATCTAGTAGAGTCTTTGGCAATACCTTACTTCCAAGAGTCATCTAGAAGTTTCTTCTGCGGGTCTTCCAGAAGAATCTTCCACGTTACTCTTAGACGTTCCCCAGCTCGGCATCAGTTCTTCCCGACTGGTGACAAGAATTCTTATACTTCCGCAACATCGCTGGCGAGCTTTTAGCACGTTTGGAAGTTTCACACGGGTAACTTCCGCAATAGAAAATGTTTGTAGGGTCTATTCAAGTAAAACACACACACACTTTAATTTACACATGTGTATGTATACATATCCCCATACAAGTGTACCAATGTTCTAAATATATATTTGTTATATGTCTTAAAGTTTTCCTGTTATTTCGTTAAAATTAGCATATTTAGATTAAGGCAAATGTCACATGTAGTAACTAGTATAGAAGTAGTTGTAGCTGTAGTTTATATGATGAGTTTTTGTGGCAACTAAGACATTTCTACAGCAACAACAAGAAATAACTAAAACTATGAGTATAAAACTACAGCTTCAACAACTAGATCTATTTAACTTTTGACACATGTTCTTGGTTTCATGCGAATATAAAATAAAAAGGACACACTTTTGCGCTTTCATAGTTTTATACGCATGGAAATGTTGTTCATACCTTTTTTTTTTTTTTTTATTTAAGTTTTAGCCAGAAATTGTTTTACAAGATATTTTCTTAATTATATTACCTGCTTTGTACTTGTAAAAGTGTTGTACAAAAGATGAAAAAAAATATATAAACGTAGTCTTTTGACAAATAGTTTTCCAAGAATTATATGTTAGCAACAAACAGAAGTTTTTGCTGAATAAATATAAAGGACTTTAAATATGCATATACTATGTATGTGGATGTATATGTGTCAAAGATTTTAATAAAAATATTCTAAAAAAGAGATGAGGATATGCATATGAAAATTACAAAAAATAAATGGATATTTGTTAACTTGAGTTCTTCAGAAACTAGAGAGATAACTTCGATACGTTTTTTAGAAATATAACTTCTGAACTAGAACTGAACTACAACTAGAACTGAACTAGAACTGAACTACAACTAGAACTGAACTAGAACTGAACTAGAACTAGAACTGAACTAGAACTGAACTAGAACTGAACTAGAACTGAACTAGAACTGAACTAGAACTGAACTAGAACTGAACTAGAATATTTTTGTTACAGTTCTAGTTCAGTTATAATTAAGTTCAACTTTTTTATAATTTCGACCAATAAAAATGGTTTTACTTTTAAGTGTAATAATTACCACTTATTTGGAAAACGTATACAATATTGATATGTATATTTATTTGTGTTTAAGACGACTTAACTCATTTATCTTAAATTCTTCTAATTAAATTGAAACATGTAATTCCCAAAGTAAAATAATTTGTATACATACATCCAATTGAAACTAATTTGAAACAAGTTTCATGCAGAAACTTTAGTCATGTTGCATAAACATATTGCAAACATAATTTCGAAAAGTTATTTTATTTTAATAATGAAACAAAAACTTCATATGAAACTTTCAGTTTCAACCCATAGACAATAGTTTTAGAAATTTATACATAACTATTTTTGTATATATCATACATGAATAAATATCTATTTCAAATTGTAAGTTTTCGTATTGTTTCTTCCACGTAAAATCAGCATAATATTATATCCGGCTAAAGAAACCTACATCTAATACTGTCTTCTTTTTGTACAGAATCAGAGTTAAACTTCTTTTGTTGTTGAAATAATTTAGAATTTGCAATAAAAATTGCAAAAATTTCTTATTTGAAAATTGAAAAACTGTACAAAAAGAAGTATATAAAGCTGAAAAGATATGGAAATTTACCTATATTTTTTTTTTGTTTAAAGGAAAGGAAACATTTACTAACTTTCTGGTCTCAAATATAATAAAAAATAAATTATAGTTTTTTCTAATATTTTTGTTCGATTAACGCGACCTAACTCAATATTGAGATTTCTAACTTTAATTGAATATATACATATATAAATTTGTTTATTATTAAAATAAGTTTTATAAATTAATTGTTTTATAAATTAATTTAATTTCATTTAAATCTTAAATAAATAAATATATCTAAAAAAGACACCCGGTCTATGTGCAACTTTTAATTTGGTATATAAAAATTCATTTATACATACTACTGCTGGTTGTAGCTGCTCAATTTGCAAAGAGTCAATTGTGTGTAACCAAATTAAGTTCACTAACAGCCTCAACTACATATAACAACTTTTATACCTCAAATAAACTAAAGAAATATAAACTCAAACTGCCAAACCATACACAGATGAAGGTCTGAATGGGGCAGCCTGTTTGTATTGTGTCAAATGAAGCACTTACAAAACCTGAACACATTGTTGTCGTCTACACACACCAACCAGTCATTTTACATTCATTCATAGATTCGTTTAAAAAGCCAACCAACAGGGAAACCATTTAAAAATAAATGCAACCTTAGCAACATGAAAATCACTCGTTTGAGTGCAATTGTTTGACTACACAATTCTTATTCATTTTTAAAAGAAATATGACTCCAACTATTATAACGAAAGGCTACTAATACTACTGAGGTACTACTGGAGTTGCTAACACTGCCATTGCTCTACAACCCAAACTCAAGTTCAGCATGAATAATATACATAAATATGCAGTTTTTTTCCTGAGAATTAAAAAACACAATTGTAGGTTGTAGCTTGGTGCTCTGGAAACTAGAATTACAAAGAAAATATAAAATATTAAGTTCATTTCACTAAAATTATAAAAATTGTCGTCTACTTTTGGTTTGCTACTGCTATAGACACATGTGATGGTGTGCGCTTTACTCATTGTTCTAAAATAAAAAAGTCCTTTTATTCCCTGTTTTTTTTTTTAAATTCTTTTGTTTTAGTCCTTGAATGGTAATAGAGGTTTATTGTTAATTGTGGTTAGACTGGAATGAATAATAAAAAGTATAAAACTATAAACGGAATGAGCAAAATCGCAAACAAAAAACTAGAGAGAGACTAGAAATGAATTAAAATTATTTGTTACATTAATGTTTTTGTTTTTTGTCGCCCACATCCTTTGAAAAGGGGATATAAAGGCAAAAAAGCCATTTCCTTTTAAAGTTTCATGTGCATAGTGATTTTTAAGGTATAAATAATAAGATATATTTCTTTAGTATTTAAGATAATTATGTATTTGTTTAAATAAAACTTCAGAATAATATAGTTGAGCAAAATAGTATTTACTGTATTTCAGTACCAGTTCACTTATAGTTCAGTTCTGGTTCTAGTGCTGTTACAGTTCAGAGTTCAGTTCTAATTCAGTTTTAGTTCAGTTCTACCTAAGTTATAATTAAGTTCTAGTTCAATTCTATTACAGTACAGTGCACTAGTTCTAGTTCAGTTCTAGTTCAGTTCAGTTCTAGTTCAGTTCTAGTTCAGTTCTAGTTCAGTTCTAGTTCAGTTCTAGTTCAGTTCTAGTTCAATTCTAGTTCAATTCTAGTTCAGTTCTAGTTCAGTTCTAGTTCAGTTCTAGTTCAGTTCTAGTTCAGTTCTAGTTCAGTTCTAGTTCAGTTCTAGTTCAGTTCTAGTTCAGTTCTAGTTCAGTTCTAGTTCAGTTCTAGTTCAGTTCTAGTTCAGTTCTAGTTCTAGTTCAGTTCTAGTTCAGTTCTAGTTCAGTTCTAGTTCAGTTCTAGTTCAGTTCTAGTTCAGTTCTAGTTCAGTTCTAGTTCATTCTAGTTCAGTTAGTTCAGTTCTAGGTTCAGTTCTAGTTCAGTTTCTAGGTTTCAGTTCTAGTTCATTCTAGTTCAGTTCTAGTTCAGTTCTAGTTCATTTCTAGTTCAGTTCTAGTTCGTTCTAATTCAGTTCTAGTCATTCTTAGTTTCAGTTCTTTCTAGTTCAGTTCTAGTTAGTTCTAGTTCGTTTCTAGTTCAGGTTCTAGTTCAGTTCAGTTCATTTCTATTCATTCTAGTTCAAGTCTATTACGGTGAAAGATAATACTATAATATTTCAAAATATTTTCTGTAACTAATATAATAATGCAAAAAAAAAACAATTTCAAAAACAATAAATTTTAATTATTTTGTCATTAATTAGAAATTATTACATTCAACGTTAATTAATTAAAAAGACTACATTAAATTATTCGTTTTTATCACTAAAAGCAAAAAAAAACTCTTAAGAATGGCCAGCAACTTAAAAAAAAACAATGATGTAAATTATATGACATCAATTCAATGCCCCTTAGATAAAAATTCAAATATATTCTATATAAATAAGTATAAGATACAAAAATCTGTTGGGTTCTTTAATAAAAACCATTAAAAATGGTTCAATGCTTGTAAATGAAAATGAGGGTCGGTCTACAAAAAAAAACTTAATATAAGTCTGCTAGTGAATTTCTTAACATGGAATTCTTGAAACAGACTTTCTTCTAATTCTTAAACACATACCTGATTTTTTCCTTAAAAAAATGTAGGAAAAATTAAATGTAACTAAGAATAAAAAACTAAGACCAATGGAATGAATACCTAAAGTGGAAATTAAATTATGTGACACAAGGCACAAGGAAATAACTTCATTCATTATTCTAAAGACAATAGAGTGCAGAAAAAGTAAATTGCAGGAAAAAAATATGAAATGAAGTAAGTAAGAAAAAAGAAGGTATGTGTAATTATAAGGTGGTAGGCAAGGGTGACGAATTTAGTGAGCTATACTTAATAGATTAAAAATTTAACGGCCATTGAAAAATTTTACTCGTGTCTATTGTACAAATTTACATTCTGAAATTATTTTTAATATAAAGGTCTGTTCTAGATTGTGATTGGCTACTTAGCTTCTTTCTTCTTTGTTCAGTTCGAAGCGTTTTTGTATTTCAATAGCATGTTCTGGTTCTTCTGTTTTAAATTTTCTTGTTGGAAACTAACATAACTATCATCCTTTTTGTAGGTTTTTTCCTTCAACAATTAGATTTCATATTGTTCTTAGAAAAATTACAAAGCAAATGTTTATACGATTCTAAAACTTTTCTGCTTAGATAACAACATTTATACACACAGACTTAGAAAGTAAAAATTTATATGTGTAATACACAAATACTTACATACGTATAAGAAAAGAAAAATTAAAGTAAGAATGAAATAAAATTACTAGTACAAGCCTAAAAAGGTCTAAAGTAATATGAAATGAAGTAGGAATCATATAATAAAATTTTAACATGTTTTTTCCAGCTACTGCTGGTGCGGCTGGTTAACAAAACGCATTTGCCCACTTAGGGCAGCTAAGGGAACGTGTTTGAAACTATGTACACAAGTGTAGGTTGTCAATTTCAGACAGTGAACAAAATGTATTCAAAAAAGTCTCTTAACTCAGTTTTTTTTTTAATTTCGCTTTAACCTTAATAGGATATATACATTGCCCACCACTGTTCTTTACACTTAAACACATACAAGACAACAAATGAAAGTAGGTGAATATAGATAAGTTTGTATTTGTAAATGTACTTAGCTGTGTGTGTAACCAGTAACAAAATGAATGCTTTTAGTACATAAATAAAATTAAGGCTTACTTTTAATGTTACAAGTAAGTTAAGACTAAATGTTAAACAAAAAAATTCCCCACCGAAGGAAAATAATAAAAGAACAAAGATAGAAATAAAGGCCGTAGAAAGAAAAAAAAAAACACACGTAGGAAACGGTTTAAAACAATTATCTAAATGTTAAATAAAATATTGTCTCTATATAGAAAAAAAGGCAAACTGTTGCGTTTTAGGCGAAATAAAATAAAACACATAAAATACTAAGTGAAATAAATGACTTTTTTCCATAAGAGACTAATGAAGTTATTTATATGTGATGATATTTTGTTACAGCTGAGTTTTGCACCTGACATTTCTGTCGTTTTCATTTAAAATTATATTTTCATTCCATTGCGTACAAATGGCTTTAATTTCTTATAGTTACAATTTTAAGATATAGAAATTGTAAAGAAAATGAAATTAAGCTTTAATAAAATAATTTCAATATTTTCTCATGATTTTGGGATCAATTTCTTTTCACCTATTTGAAAAATAACTAATATTACTATTCAATCTAATATTTTTAAATGCATATTTAAACTTTGCAATGAAACTTTACACTTTTTTGGCATTTTAATATTTTCACAAAATTTATTATAAATACCACATAATTTTCTATTAATGTTGATGAGTTTTATTTATATTTATGTAGAGTTTTAAATATTAGTTGCACTGAATATTTTATTACATTATTTTAACGAAATCTATAAAATAATCTAGAAAAAAAAAAGTTTATCAAAAAAAAAAAAAATAATGTAAACTGTAAATGACAATAATTTGCATAAGTTCAAACACACATTTGTATTGTTCATACACACACCCACTAGTGTGTGCAAGAACACATCTGTACATGTGGGAGTGTGTGCTTTTTAGTAGAAAATCACAAAAATTTATTTTTTGCATTAATTATCAACGTAAACCGCATAAACATGAAAACACACTAATGCAAACTTAATGCATTTTCAACATGGCACTGTACAAAATCTAATATATACAATATATACATACGAACATATATTTATATTGTATTTTAGATAAATACAATAATATTATGCATATCAACTTATACGGATTAGGTTGGTCCCAAGGGTATCGAAGATTCGGATTTAGTTAAATCTTACTGTCTGTCTGTACTTCTATACTTTCCTACCAACTACAGGTAGTACAATTTAAAACATTTTGATGATCGACAAAATTTGATCTTAGATGTAGTTTTTATGTTCTACAGTGGGAAGGATATTTGACTTCAATTCATTATTTTCATTTCATCAAACAATTTTATATAGATTTTTTCTTTCCGTTTGTAATACATCACATAGTTATCAAGCCATGTCCGTCAGTATATTAGCCTGAAGATCTGTATATGTTTATGTACATACATATATCGTCTGACCTAACTTTCTATCGTTCGGTCTGATTGTTGGTCCGTTTTCCTTTTACGTGTGTATTTTGGAAGGATCCTAGCGGAAGTTTAGAAAAGCCTCAAATTTTGCACAAATATGGTTGCTATTGAAAATTGATTTCATCTGATCTCGTAATACAAAATTTAACATATCGTTAGCTTAGTACGCAAACGTAACAAGTCCACTTTTTACAGAAATTGAGATTTTAATGCTGAATGGTAGTATAACTTGAAATACACATGATATAATCAAAAAATGACCTTATTTATACTTTAAACATGTACTTTTGCTCCGGTATGCAAACGTGCTAAGTTCTCAAAACAATAAAAATATACAAAGAAAAAGTGAAAAAGTCCTTACAATTTGCTATTATAAACGCATTAATTAGTCATGTAAAAAGAAATATCAAACAATAGTGTGTAGATTGTAAAATCTTCAATTGAGTAAGAAATCATGGAATACTTTTTTAAAATAAAGTAAAACAAGTAAATATTGACAATAAACTTATTTTCTTTAAGAGGGATGATATAGAGAATAGCTTAAGTTATAGACCGAATGTCGTAGTAGTTAGTAAAGAAATTTTGATTCCTATAAAACTTGTTAACGTCGAATTGCATCGCTATAACGCTACTTTAAGCCAGTTGTGCGCTTTAAAGTCGTTGGGTGTAGGGTCAAACATTGCCCTATCCTCATAAAATGTTGTAAATAGTTTTTGGGTCCCATAAAACTTGTTTCTGTCGAATTTCAAAACAGTTATAAGCGTTAGAGTAATTTTTTCAAGGGTACTTTATATGGGAGCTATGGTCAAATATGGACCGATACTCATTAAAATTAGTGTAGAAATTTAAGTTCATTAAAGTTTTCTCTATATTAGAAATTCAAAGCTATACTGATAGATGTAATGCATTTATGAGCGTCAAAAATGCTTTCTAAAGGGGATCTTATATGGGGTCAAGGATCAAATAAATTTTGATTTCCGCCATTCTTTACTATATAATTTTTGAATACAAAAAATAACTTGCTCCAAATTTGATCACGATTACTAGCTGCTCAACATGTTTATTTCTGTTTAATTTCTTTTTCGAGCAACCGCTTGTATGAGGGCTATAAGAAATAGTGTGGACCTACACAAACTAAATTGTATGCACTTCGTCCGAAGGACACAGCAAAATATTTGTATCAAATTATATAAAATTATCTTCAAAATAGAACCTGTACCTAAGGAAAAAGTTATAAGAAAATGTGCTAAGTCCAGCAAAAAATAAAAATTCAGAAAAAGAAAACGAGCTAAGTCCTAAAAATCCGCCATAAATATTTAACAGCATTACTTTTAAATGGTTTCACTACAGATATTAAAAAGGAGAAATCTAAGAAAAAAAACTACGTTTAAAGATTTTAAAAATATGAAATACAAGAGAAGTTATTAAGTTTTTTGCTTCTCTTGTAAAATTTTCTATATCTATAAATCCACTTATGGTCACCGTCAGAAAATAATTTTTATTATCATATCAAACATAAACAGGTTTTATAGGAACCATAATTTTTCTGCAAAATCGCATTTAGATTTGGTCTATAATTGACCTAACTTCCTGTTAAATACGTCTTATTATTGGTTTATTGTTAACAAATCGCTTGAAATACTTAATATAAACATCAAAGAAAAATCTGTAGTGTTCGGTATATAATTGGCGCATTAAATACCCCTAACTCATAATTATATTCTTAACTTAAAATTTAAACTTCAAACACGTAGTTTCTCAATAGCCATTATGTTTCCCATAAATGCTTCTATTTCAATTAGATTGTAGTTCAAAGTGATCCTAAATGATTGGAGCCATTCTAATATTTTAATGCAAATATATACAAATAAAACATCAACATACACTTTAATAAAATCACACGATCTCATACAGTGATTATAACAAAACAATATCTAAAGTAATCTCTCAATTGTACTTTTTTGCTATAGTTTAAATGTACCAAATATATGTACTTTGGTACAATTCAAAGTATGTATTACCCAAATATATTTGTTAGGCAGCTCTTTGGAATTTGATGCAGCAAATTTTGGTGAAAATTTAAAAACTATATTTGATAACAAAGATTTAGTTTTATCTAAAACTAGAAAAAGGTACCACTTTTTCCGTAACTGCACTATTTGAAATTTCTATTTTAGATTTCCACCACTCGCGCACATACATATGTATATATGTATGTATGCAGCTACCGATAAAACGCTTTATAAATGTATGTGTAATTCTAACCAAACTTATTTACATTTTAACCATATTTGCACTACAAATCAACAAAAATTTTCTATTTACATATTTTGATGGTGTGTTGATGGGTAACCTCATTATAAAAATAAATATCGAAAGAGATAGAAAAATAATAATAGTAAAAAAATCAAAGCTGGAGTGTTAAGGAGAAATATTTGATGAAAAAAAAAAAAAAAAAAAAAAACTAAAATTTTATATTGACTGTATAATAAAAACAACACTTACCAAACAAAGGTTTTGTCCTGGTTACGTGCAAAAAAGTGAATCCCGCAAAAAAAATATTAATTAAATTAAAACCACGTAAACCAAACCACATAAATCCACACAAAATGTTGTAATCACGAATTATGCTGAGTCTGTTATTTACACGATTTTTATTTGTTGTAGATGTTGTAGTTGTTGTTGTTGCTGTTGTAAGTGATGTACAACAACAGCAACAGCAATAAAATATAATATGCATTAACATATAGAATGTGTGAGTTTTTATTATAGAAATTAACCTCGAACAATGGTTATTATTTGCATACGTGAACATACCTACAGACTTGAGTACAAGTGTAGAAGAATATATACAGTTAGATTTACAGTTGGTGATGAATAAATAGCAGTTTTAACGATTATTTTACTATACTTTTTAATATTTACTTGTATACTAGGTTACGTATACGCGATATTTATCAAATATACAATACGTATACGCTCTGGTGTTATTATAAGTGCTCCCATTATTCATTATATATCTTGAAATATCCAAAAATGCTATTGTTAATATATTCTGTGTATTCCTCATAAACAAACGCTATGATTTTTTTCACACATGTGAGTTTGTAGTATAATGAAAAACTTTAATTTTATATAGACTACACTTCTACAACTCCTCGCTCATTGTTAATTTATAAACTACACTTTTTGCATATTAAGCGAAAAAATGTATAATTATTCACCAAATTATATTATAATGCAAATAATTATGCTTGTATTATTATCCTTTGGTTTTTTTCCATGTACATGTAGTTGCACCCGTAGTTGGAGTTATAATGAAGTCAAAAGTAAATATAATTTACCTGTTGTATAAAGAGTAACATGTCGTCATATGAAATACAAAAACAATTTTTTCAGGAGAAGCAAAAAACCTCCGAAATAAATCAAAAATTTTCAACATTTTCTCAAATTTAGCTTATTTTTATTAACAACTTAGTATTTGAAGAAAAATTTGCACTTCTTGTTTTACTTAAGGAGATGTGAAACTTACGCCATTGGTAATTTGTTTATTCTGAAATCCAAAAGGGCGCTAAAAGCTCTATTTTTGTTTCATTTCATGCAAACTTAAAACATTTTACAATTTCGGAGTTAAAAATTCAAAAGAATTTTAAAATTTTCATGATTTGAATCGTAGGAATGTAAAATTAATCAGAACAATGTATGTTGATAAGTTGCATCATAATCAATCAAAAGGTCGATTTTGACTTTTTTGTAATTTAAGACCTTTTGGATTTCATATGACGATATATACTTATATATGTATGTGTAGAAAAAACTGTAAAGCTACGGATTTTTTTTTCAATATTTTGCAATATTATATGTATGTATGGCTACTGTTAGCTATGGACTTTTTTTCATCTATGGATTTCTCGCCAAAAGAACTGCTTATTTGTCAAGAACGAACTAAGCCAATTGCCGATACTCTTTACTGAAGTGAAGCAGAGAGATCGTTTTACCTCAAGCGAAACAAATAACAGTCGGGCGGGCCAAGGTCAGAACTAAAAAGTGGGTAAGGCAAAACTTTTCAACCACTTTTTCTAATAGTTTTAACGTTTTTCGGAAAATGCTAGCTTTAAATTAGTCAGTTGATAGACTGTTCTTTAGGAGTTCATAATAAGCAGAGTTTTATCTATAGTCTATAGTAAACACTTTTGGTCCCACTTAATACATAGGATTACCTTAGTTAGTTAGTTAGTTAGTTAGTTAGTTAGTTAGTTAGTTAGTTAGTTAGTTAGTTAGTTAGTTAGTTAGTTAGTTAGTTAGTTAGTTTAGTTAGTTAGTTAGTTAGTTAGTTAGTTAGTTCGTTAGTTCGTTTAGTTCTTATTCGTTAGTTGTTTTCGTTCGTTTAGTTAGTTCGTTCGTTCGTTCGTTCGTTTCGTTCGTTCGTTCGTTCGTTCGTTCGTTCGTTCGTTTCGTTAGTTCGTTCGTTCGTTCGTTCGTTCGTTCGTTCTTTCGTTTCGTTCGTTCGTTAGTTCGTTCGTTCGTTCGTTCGTTTTCGTTCGTTCGTTCGTTTTCGTTCGTAGTTTTCGTTTCGTCGTTCGTTCGTTCGTTCGTTCGTTCTTCGTTCGTTTTTTCGTTCGTCGTCGTTTCGTTCGTTCGTTCGTTCGTTCGTTCGTTCTTTCGTTCGTTCGTTCGTTTTCGTTCGTTCGTTCGTTCGTTCATTTCGTTCGTTCGTTCGTTCGTTCGTTCGTTTTCTTCGTTCGTTCGTTCGTTTTCGTCGTCGTTCGTTCGTCGTTTCTTCGTTCGTTTTCGTTCGTTCGTTCTTCGTTCGTTCGTTCGTTCGTTCGTTCGTTCGTTCGTTCGTTCGTTAGTTCGTTCGTTCGTTCGTTTACTTTTGTTCGTTCGTTCGTTCGTTCGTTCGTTCGTTCGTTCGTTCGTTCGTTTCGTTCTTTTCGTTCGTTCGTTAGTTCGTTCGTTCGTTTTATTCGTTCGTTCTTTCGTTCGTTCGTTCGTTCGTTGTTTCGTTCGTTTCGTTCGTTCGTTCGTTCGTTCGTTCGTTCGTTTTCGTTCGTTCGTTCGTTCGTTCGTTCGTTCGTTTCGTTCGTTCGTTCGTTCGTTCGTTCGTTCGTTCGTTCGTTCTTCGTTCGTTTTTCGTTCGTTCGTTCGTTCGTTCGTTTCGTTTCTTTCGTTCGTTCGTTTCGTTCGTTCGTTCGTTCGTTCGTTTCGTTCTTTCGTTCGTTCGTTCTTCGTTTCGTTCGTTCGTTCGTCGTTCGTTCGTTCGTTCGTTTTCGTTCGTTGTTCGTTCGTTCCTCGTTGCTTCGTTCGGTTACTTCCTTCCTTAGTTCGTTCGTTCGTTCGTTCGTATTCTCGTTCGTTCGCTTCCTTCCTTCGGTCTGGTTAGTTGTTAGTTAGTGTGAGTAGGAGTTAGGTCGTTAGTAGGGAGTGAGTTAGGTAGGTATTGAGGTAGTGCGTGAGTTTTTACTTTGAAAGGAGGATACCATGTACATATATACATCAAATCCAAAGAAATACACCTAGGCCTCTATCGGGCTTGTTGTGCGCCACTAGGATTACCTTAATGCCATGTATATTTGGCTTTGGTTCCAATTGTTTGGCTGGGTTTCATATGCAATCTCTTATGCTGCATGTTATCATAATGCAAATATAAAAACACACACGCTATAAAAAGCGTTCAGGCAGCATTTTAGCAAAAACGTCTTTCAAGTATTTTCATGCTTTTAGATGAATTATGTTGCTCGCAAACGACTTAAAATGCTCCGGGGTAAGCTCCCTGTAATTTCTCAAGTATTCGTTGAGTTTGACAATAAACTTCATAGAGTAATGTTTCAAACTGTTTGGTTAGTCCGTGCGATCAGATCGCAATCTGTATGCAGTTATTTTTTTTTAATAAAATGAACAAGAAAAAATTCAAAAGGACTAAACAAATGGAACATAGACGCTACTCAACTGTAATATTACCATTTTATTAATTGAGAATTTTTAAAACTCCGCTATAAAACACATCCGTCAATATTAAAAATCACACATTAATTTACCATGGAATTTTACTCCTTTAAAGCAAAGATTTGTTAAAAAATTTATATGAAAAAACCAAACTGCAAAATAATTTTGTAAGCAGTTATAAAGCTCAAAAAAATTCGACTTTACAAATAAAACAAAATTTAATTCAAATTGTCACGGGAAAAAATACTGCAGTAATATTATATTAGTATTTTAATTAAAATAAGTTAATTCATCCTTTTTGGAAATCTACATGTCCACTACAATTAAAGAATCTTTACAAAAGATTGCATTATAGCATTTTGTTTTTTTTTTTTACTGTCAATATTTCCATAGAAAAAAGGGGATATCGAAACACTATGCAATTCCTTTTTATCGGACAAACTTCACATTTTCAGATAGAATAAACACAAAACAACTTCACATATACATACGACTATAACTCCATGGACAACGTAGTTTTTTCTTTCTGTTCATTCTTTCTTATTTTCAATTTAAACAATTTTCATACACATGCATTCATACAACTCGATGATGCTTAATTTGATTTCAGTTTTAATTTTGTACATTTTCGCTTGATTGGTTAAATGTGCACGAAGTTTTAATGAAAATGTTACTCGATAAATGGCTTTTAGGCAAATTGAATTAGTAACAACACAGTAGTAAAAACGTTTTAATGTTTGTGTCCCCTGTGAGCTGTGTGTATGTATGTATGTGTGTGTAAATGTATTATGAGAAATTTTACTTCACCTGAGGAGGCCAACTCAATTAAGTAAAGAAAATTTTGGTAACGATATGGACAAATTATTACTTTACTTAAAATAACAGAAATTTCCCAAAAAAAAGTAGTGGTAATAAGAAAGAATTGCAGTTTTAAAATAAAAACTTAAATTAAAAATAGTGAAATAGTTAAATGTTTCAGTTATTATTATCTCTATGTTACTTGGATCAACAATTTATTTTTATACTTTTGACCATGGTCACCCTTATATCCAGCTGATCAGCTGCAAAAGGCAGTAGTAGTTTAAATAAAATTCATTTCGCATTGTATCGCACACTATGAATGAATTAAATTAATGGACGGTATTGACAACTTTGGTTAATGCATCGCTGTCTCTATACCAAAAAGTTTAACAACGTAAATTGTAACAAACTTAACGAATAAAACAAGCTGCTACAAATAAATGCAATAAAAATATATTTAAAATATATAATTGTAATAAACAAGCAACAGTGAGTGACAGTAAAAAGTGGATTGTAAAGACGATAGTAATGGCAATATTTTACTATATAGTCTTAACAATTTATAACTATAATGTACTCGATAGTCCTGAGTAAAGTGTTGTTTATACTTCAAACTGTAGTCTTCTTTATAGCCCTGACTATAGTCTAGTCTATATATAGTCCTAAATGTAGTCTAAGTAGTCTATAAGTATTACTGTCACAGCTTAGTCTGGAGTCTAGTCTGTAGTATTGTCTATAGCGTGGACTATATAGTCTAGTCTATAGTCTGAACTATAGTATATTTCATAGTCTAGATTAAAGTGTCTATAGTGTATTCCATAATCACGACTATAATCTAGTATATGATCCGGATTATGGTCTAGAATTTAGTCTAGTCTGAACCATAGTTTCTTCTTTACTGTGACTACAGTAAGAACTATGGTTTTGACTATAATATTTATTTAATTAAACCTATGGTCTGAACTAATGTCTGAAATATAATCTAGTTTATAGGCTTAGGTTAGGTTAGGTTGATAGAAGGATGTATACTACATCAAATCCGAAGAAATACACCTAGGCCACTATCGGCCTGTTGTGCGCTCCGTATCATGAAAAAAAAATTTTCACTTAATGAATTATTTTTTCAGTGTTCAGAAACTCAGTTTCCTGAACATAATTCCTAAGAATCTTACAATCAGTGTTAGTCAGGAATGGTTTTTCCGGAATAAGAAAGTGCTCCAGAGTTTCACTGTCCTCTCCACATGCTCTACATTCGTCTGAATCCGCACGTCCAATTTTGCATAGATATGCTCGTAATCATGTGTGTCCACTCAGAATACGTACCATCATACTAACTTCAGACTTGCTCATTTTGAGGAGATTTTTCGTCTTGCTCTCATCAGGGTCACCCCATAGGATCTTCGTGGTTCTACCCACTGTTTCATTATTCCAAGAGGCCTTATGGGATTCTCTCACCCATATTTTTAGTTCAGCTTTTGTTGCGTCGAATGGTTTTGCGTTTGTCAGGTTAACAGCCTCGAGTTCCCTTCCCTTTAAAGCTATTACATTCGCCCTTTCGTTGCCGATTACTCCCGAGTGGCCTGGTACCCATATGATGTAAACCTTACCTCTGGGAGAGTATTCAGTTAAAGCTTTCTTACAGTCTAATAGGTCTTAGATTTAGTTCTATCACCTATATCGCCCTGATTGCCTTCTGGCTGTCGGTAAATATATTAAGCGCTGTGGGCGCCATATTTATTCTAATCCAATTTACGCATTCCGTTATTGCTCGTACTTCTGCCTGGAAGCTTGTGTTATGATTTGGTAAACGGTGGTATATTTCTGTTTCTGGGTCTTCAATATAGAATCCCAGCCCCACTTTGTCCCCCAATTTAGAGCCATCCGTGTAACAACGGGTTCCTACTGGAATTTTCTCCAATGTTCCGCTTGACCAAGATGTTCTTTCTGGGATCAGCGCTTCAAAGTTTCCGACATATTCTGTGTCTGGTACACGATCCGGCACGTCCGATGATTGTGCATAACCTTCCAATATGTCCAATATACATTGATGACGTGTCCTATAACCTCTTTTGGCCAGTTCGTCTAAAGTAAAGAGCCGTTCGGCTGTAAGCGCCGCTTCATATCTTAAATATGTTTCAATAGGTGGAATATCTAGCAACGTTTCCAGAGCCTTGGTTGAAGTAGTACACATGGCACCACTTATACCCATGCAGCATGTACGCTGAACTCCCTGTAGTAGTTTGATATTGCACTTTTTGTCTAAAGCAGTCCACCAGATTATTGAAGCAAAAGCTAGAATTGGTCTATTACACTTTTATAAAGCCAATTTGTCATAGTAGGACTAAGACCCCATTTCATGCCTATAGTTCTCCTACATATCGCCCAGCACCGATGTGCCTTGTTGATCCTATCCTCTATGTGGTGTCTCCATTTTAATTTCCGGTTTAAAGGCTTAAAAAGATTATATCATATAGCTTTGACTATAGAAAATTTTATTTTCTGGATTATATTTTTGTGTATGATCTAAGCTATAGTCTATCTAACATTGTATATAATCTGGTCTATACTACGGACTTTAGAGTAATGTAAATATTTTAGTGCATAGTTTTGACTATACTCGAGAATAAATTCTTTGGAGAGATTCCGAATTATAAAGAAATATAAGTTTTTCATTTTCATTACCGAAACAGAAAAATTCAATTATTTTTGCTAGTCACTGTGTTAAAATATATAGAGATAAACATATTTTATAATTGACATTATACGGCAATATTAAGTGCAAAAAAATAAGGCTATATAAAACATATTGAAAATATATTAAATCTATATATTTTACTTGTAATGCAAATAAATACTAACTACTACTATAGTAGTAGTAGCAACATCGTCATCATCATTGAATTAATTTAATTTGAGCTCTTTATATTTTTAAAATGTCTTAATTAATACATTTCTTTTTCTGTATAAATTATACGTGAATTTTCAATTTTTAAATTAATTCGTTTACGTTTCTGTTTTTATTTTGCATATTTTTTTTATAGACACTCATTATATTCTCTGATAGACAAGCATTTAAAGATATTTTATTAACAGAAAACAAACAAAAATATTCAAATGATTGTTGCAAAACTGTCTTTAGGCCCATTTCACTAAAATGTCATTTTTGTAAAACGGAAAATTGTAGAAGCAGCAGTAGAGGAACAATTTATAAGACAACAATGCTTTTGGCAATCAATGGTAAATCATTTTTTTATGATTTTTTCTCCATCTTCTATGTATTTTATTTTCTTGGCAAAGTAACCCCATTATCATCATTGTCAAAATTTTAGAAAAATGCAAGAGTAGTACACAGAAAAAAATGAAATTCAAAATCAAACAAAAAATTCATAAAGCCAAGTATTTTTTTAACTAAAATAGGACCTATCACGAAATTCGTAAAATCAAGTACTCAAATTCGTAAATTCTTTATTGAAAAAATTTCAGGATTTTTCTTATTAAAATAATATACTATTTACGAAAAACATTAATAAATATTCGCAACATTTCCAAACAATTATTTTACTTAAACAATAACGCAAATTATTTGTATTTGTACTGAAATTCAAGCAATTATTTTATCTGAAACAGATAAATTATTTATTGTATTTTGGCAATAATAATACACAAAATTCCTTATTGAATCTATAAAAATTTTGTTAAAAAATATATATTGAATTTTAACAAAAATTTTACTAATTCTATAAAATTAAAATTTGTAGAAAAAAGTACTTATATACTTACAACAAATTTATTTCACATTCTAGAAACTATTATTTGTACTGTGAAAACTGAAACACTTATACATTAAATGTTATAAACCAAGTAAGAATTATATCAATTCATTTTAGTACATTCCAAAACTAGTTTTATTGTTATATTCCATATGCTGACATATAAATAAAACTCAAACAAAAACATTTATTGAACCAGTAAAAATATTTACTGAAAATTAAATTTATTTCAATAAAGTGTTTGTTAGAAAATATTTTCCTTCTGCGTGAAAATCAAACAAATTCGTTATAAAACCAAATAAAAATTTTTATAAAAATCGAAATTAAATTTAAGCAAACAATTGTTAAGAAAAAAAATGTGCATATTTTTTTCTGTGTAGTTAGAATAACATAAAGAAATAAAATATTCCAGGGTCTTTAGTGTGTCCTTAATGTTACTTTTTAAGTTGTCTATACATATTTTGGCAAAATTCAAGAAAGCTTGAAAATAAAGATTCTTGATTCATTTTAATATTTATTTAATGATTTTTTTTTTCTGTTTGTTTACTTGTTTATTTTACCCTTTAGTTATTGTTTTTCAATTTTAAAGTCCATTTACTAATATAATGAAGGAGTTGTTTGTTAAAGGCCAAAATGGAAGGTATTGTTGGGAAATTATCATTTTTGTGATTTATGCGAACAGAAGTTGCAGAAAGTACAAATTGAGTTATAGTAAATAACATAAGGTCTATAAATAAAAGATTGGGTTGTTCTTGATCTGTGACATTTCTAACTTCGAATTATATTTTCTATAGTCTAGTCTATAGTCTAGTCTATAGTCTAGTGTATAGTCTTATCTATAGTCCAGTCTATAGTCTAGTCTATAGTCTAGTCTATAGTCTAGTCTATAGTCTAGTCTATAGTCTAGTCTATAGTCTAGTCTATAGTCTAGTCTATAGTCTAGTCTATAGTCTAGTCTATAGTCTAGTCTATAGTCTAGTCTATAGTCTAGTCTATAGTCTAGTCTATAGTCTAGTCTATAGTCTAGTCTATAGTCTAGTCTATAGTCTAGTCTATAGTCTAGTCTATAGTCTAGTCTATAGTCTAGTCTATAGTCTAGTCTATAGTCTAGTCTATAGTCCTAGTCTATAGTCTAGTCTATAGTCTAGTCTATAGTCTAGTCTATAGTCTAGTCTATAGCCTAGTCTATAGTCTAGTCTATAGTCTAGTCTATAGTCTAGTCTATAGTATAATCAATAGTCTAGTCTATAGTCTAGTCTATAGTCTAGTCTATAGTCTAGTCTATAGTCTAGTCTATAGTCTAGTCTATAGTCTAGTCTATAGTCTAGTCTATAGTCTAGTCTATAGTCTAGTCGATAGTCTAGTCTATAGTCTAGTCTAGTCTATAGTCTAGTCTAGTCTATAGTCTAGTCTATAGTCTAGTCTAGTCTATAGTCTAGTCTAGTCTATAGTCTAGTCTCTAAGTCTAGTCTAGTCTATAGTCTATAGTCTATAGTCTATAGTCTATAGTCTTCTAGTCTATAGTCTAGTCTAGTCTATAGTCTAGTCTAGTCTATAGTCTAGTCTAGTCTAGTCTAGTCTAGTCTAGTCTAGTCTATAGTCTAGTCTATAGTCTAGTCTATAGTCTAGTCTATAGTCTAGTCTATAGTCTAGTCTATAGTCTAGTCTATAGTCTAGTCTATAGTCTAGTCTATAGTCTAGTCTATAGTCTAGTCTATAGTCTAGTCTATAGTCTAGTCTATAGTCTAGTCTATAGTATAGTCTATAGTCTAGTCTATAGTCTAGTCTATAGTCTATTCTATAGTCTAGTCTATAGTCTAGTCTATAGTCTAGTCTATAGTCTAGTCTATAGTCTAGTCTATAGTCTAGTCTATAGTCTAGTCTATAGTCTAGTCTATAGTCTAGTCTATAGTCTAGTCTATAGTCTAGTCTATAGTCTAGTCTATAGTCTAGTCTATAGTCTAGTCTATAGTCTAGTCTATAGTCTAGTCTATAGTCTAGTCTATAGTCTAGTCTATAGTCTAGTCTATAGTCTAGTCTATAGTCTAGTCTATAGTCTAGTCTATAGTCTAGTCTATAGTCTAGTCTATAGTCTAGTCTATAGTCTAGTCTATAGTCTAGTCTATAGTCTAGTCTATAGTCTAGTCTATAGTCTAGTCTATAGTCTAGTCTATAGTCTAGTCTATAGTCTAGTCGTATAGTCTATAGTCTAGGCTATTGTCTAGTCTATAGTCTAGTGCTATAGTCTTAGTCTATAGCTGTCATAGTCTAATCTATAGGTCTAGTCTATAGTCTAGTCTATAGTAATTCTCTAGTCTAGTCTCTAGTCTGTCTATAGTCGTCTTAGTCAGTCTATGTCTAGTCTTATAGTCTGTCTATAGTCTAGTCTATAGTCTAGTCTATAGTCTAGTCTATATTCTAGTCTATGTGAGTCTCTAGTCTAGTCTATAGTCTAGTCTATATCTAGTTATAGTCAGTCTATAGTTTAGTCTAGTCCTAATCTACTAGTCTTAGTCTATGTCTTATGTCTAGTATATAGTCTAGGTCTATAGTCTAGTCTATAGTATAGTCTATAGTCTAGTCTTAGTTAGTCTATAGTCTAGTTCTATAGTCTAAGTCTAAGTCTCGTCTATTAGTCTAGTCTATAGTCAGTCTATAGTCTAGTCTATAGTCTAGTCTATAGTCTAGTCTATAGTTAGTCTAAGTCTAGTCTATAGTCTAATAGTCTATAGTCTAGTCTATAGTTAGTTATAGTCTAGTCTCTAGTCTAGTCTATAGTCTAGTCTATAGTCTAGTCTATAGTTCTAGTCTATAGTCTAGTCTATAGTCTAGTCTATAGTCTAGTCTATAGTTCAGTCTATAGTCTAGTCTATAGTCTAGTGTATAGTCTAGTCTATAGTTAGTTATAGTCTAGTCTATAGTCTAGTCTATAGCTGCTTAGTCCTATAGTCTAGTCTATAGTCTAGTCTATAGTCTAGTCTATAGTCTAGTCTATAGTCTAGTCTATAGTCTAGTCTATAGTCTAGTCTATAGTCTAGTCTATAGTCTAGTCTATAGTCTAGTCTATAGTCTAGTCTATAGTCTAGTCTATAGTCAGTCTATAGTCTAGTCTATAGTCTAGTCTCTAGTTAGCTATAGTCTAGTATAGTCTAGTCTATAGTCTAGTCTAGTCTAGTCTATAGTCTAGTATATAGTCTAGTCTATAGTCTAGTGTATAGTCTAGTCTATAGTCTAGTCTATAGTCTAGTCTATAGTCTAGTGTATAGTCTAGTCTATAGTCTAGTCTATAGTCTAGTCTATAGTCTAGTGTATAGTCTAGTCTAGTAGTCTAGTCTAGTATAGTCTAGTCTATAGTCTAGTCTATAGTCTAGTCTATAGTCTAGTCTAGGTCTAGTCTATAGTCTAGTCTATAGTCTAGTCTATAGTCTAGTCTATAGTCTAGTCTATAGTCTAGTCTATAGTCTAGTCTATAGTCTAGTCTATAGTCTATTCTATAGTCTAGTCTATAGTCTAGTCTATAGTCTAGTCTATAGTCTAGTCTATAGTCTAGTCTATAGTCTAGTCTATAGTATAGTCTATAGTCTAGTATATGTATGTATATATGTATGTATATAAAGCATGTATATAAAGCATTTAGTCTAGTCTATAGTCTAGTCTATAGTCTAGTCTATAGTCTAGTCTATAGTCTAGTCTATAGTCTAGTCTATAGTCTAGTCTATAGTCTAGTCTATAGTCTAGTCTATAGTCTAGTCTATAGTCTAGTCTATAGTCTAGTCTATAGTCTAGTCTATAGTCTAGTCTATAGTCTAGTCAATAGTCTAGTCTATAGACTAGTCTATAGTCTAGTCTATAGTCTAGTCTATAGTCTAGTCTATAGTCTAGTCTATAGTCTAGTCTATAGTCTAGTCTATAGTCTAGTCTATAGTCTAGTCTATAGTCTAGTCTATAGTCTAGTCTATAGTCTAGTCTATAGTCTAGTCTATAGTCTAGTCTATAGTCTAGTCTATAGTCTAGTCTATAGTCTAGTCTATAGTCTAGTCTATAGTCTAGTCTATAGTCTAGTCTATAGTCTAGTCTATAGTCTAGTCTATAGTCTAGTCTATAGTCTAGTCTATAGTCTAGTCTATAGTCTAGTCTATAGTCTAGTCTATAGTCTAGTCTATAGTCTAGTATATGTATGTATATATCTATGTATATAAAGCATGTATATAAAGCATTTAGTCTAGTCTATAGTCTAGTCTATAGTCTAGTCTATAGTCTAGTCTATAGTCTAGTCTATAGTCTAGTCTATAGTCTAGTCTATAGTCTAGTCTATAGTCTAGTCTATAGTCTAGTCTATAGTCTAGTCTATAGTCTAGTCTATAGTCTAGTCTATAGTCTAGTCTATAGTCTAGTCTATAGTCTAGTCTATAGTCTAGTCTATAGTCTAGTCTATAGTCTAGTCTATAGTCTAGTCTATAGTCTAGTCTATAGTCTAGTCTATAGTCTAGTCTATAGTCTAGTCTATAGTCTAGTCTATAGTCTAGTCTATAGTCTAGTCTATAGTCTAGTCTATAGTCTAGTCTATAGTCTAGTCTATAGTCTAGTCTATAGTCTAGTCTATAGTCTGGTCTATAGTCTAGTCTATAGTCTAGTCTATAGTCTAGTCTATAGTCTAGTCTATAGTCTAGTCTATAGTCTAGTCTATTGTCTAGTCTATAGTCTAGTCTATAGTCTAGTCTATAGTCTAGTCTATAGTCTACTCTATAGTCTAGTCTATAGTCTAGTCTATAGTCTAGTCTATAGTCTAGTCTATAGTCTAGTCTAGTCTATAGTCTAGTCTAGTCTAGTCTATAGTCTAGTCTAGTCTAGTCTAGTCTAGTCTAGTCTAGTCTAGTCTATAGTCTAGTGTATAGTCTAGTCTATAGTCTAGTCTATAGTCTAGTCTATAGTCTAGTCTATAGTCTAGTCTATAGTCTAGTCTATAGTCTAGTCTATGGTCTCTATAGTCTAGTCTATAGTCTAGTCTATAGTCTATAGTCTAGTCTATAGTCTAGTCTATAGTCTAGTCTATAGTCTAGTCTATAGTCTATTCTATAGTCTAGTCTATAGTCTAGTCTATAGTCTAGTCTATAGTCTAGTCTATAGTCTAGTCTATAGTCTAGTCTATAGTCTAGTCTATAGTATAGTCTATAGTATAGTCTATAGTCTAGTATATGTATGTATATAGTATGTATATAAAGCATGTATATAAAGCATTTAGTCTAGTCTATAGTCTAGTCTATAGTCTAGTCTAGTCTAGTCTAGTCTAGTCTAGTCTAGTCTATAGTCTATAGTCTAGTCTAGTCTATAGTCTAGTCTATAGTCTAGTCTATAGTCTAGTCTATAGTCTAGTCTATAGTCTAGTCTATAATTTAGTCTATAGTCTAGTCTATAGTCTAGTCTATAGTCTAGTCTATAGTCTAGCCTGTAGTCTAGTCTATAGTCTAGTCTATAGTCTAGTCTATAGTCTAGTCTATAGTCTAGTCTATAGTCTAGTCTATAGTCTAGTCTATAGTCTAGTCTAGTCTATAGTCTAGTCTATAGTCTAGTCTATAGTCTAGTCTATAGTCTAGTCTATAGTCTAGTCTATAGTCTAGTCTATAGTCTAGTCTATAGTCTAGTCTATAGTCTAGTCTATAGTCTAGTCTACAGTCTAGTCTTTAAACTTGTTTATAAGTATTCTATGGTATAGCCTATATTCTATAGGTTGGAACTATATTATACTCTGTAGTCTGAACTTTTGTATTGTCTAGAAGGTCGACTTTTTTCAAGTCTATAACCTAATATATTAAGCCTTATACATTTAATTCATAACAATTATTTGTTTTTGTAAATTCTAATATGTGTTTTTTAATGTATTTTTACATTTAAACAATATTATCGAACTACACAACCATTTCTTCCACTTTTTTTGTGAAAAATTTCAACTAATTTTTAATGCTACCTTTTTTGTATGTGTTAATTAAATACACCTAATTAAAAATATAATTACAAACGAATGTTAATTTGTAACTTAAACACTACAAACAAAAAAATGAATGAAACAACAAAAAACATATAATTAATTTACAAATACGTATAAATGTATAAATTTAAAGTGTATACATACATAGAAATATGTATATATATAAAGCATTTATTTTTTTCGATAAAACTAATATTAATTCTATCAACACTATTTACTCTTCATTTAAAATCCATTATTTTAATCACCATGATGATGATAATTTGCTTGTTTACTTGCAAACAAAGCTAATTGTCGCCAAAACTTATGCATAAATTTACGAATTTTAAAATAATAAATTCTGTGCTGCTTCTATCTATTAGATACCGAAAAAAAACACACACGCTCAAACAAAAACTTATACACAAACATAAATTTATGCCTTCAAACTACTACTGCTTCCTCTATTATATTTTAGAAAACTAACTATTTGCTCTGCTATGACAAGGGGTATGAGGGTTTTCGGCTTGATTAGAAAAACTTTTCAATTCTCTTGTTTTATTTCCTGGCGCTAAGTGTTTTACTAGTATTTGTATGATTGTGTTGGTGTGAGGGAGTTTTGTTACTTAAGTGTAAATCCCCCATTAGGACAATGACACGTTCGGTAAAAAGCAACAGTTTTTTATTTATTTTCTCTAACTAACTGTTTGCAGACATTGTGCCACTTTAGGAATACCATTTACTGTTTCTTTTTACAAATAAAAATCCTTACGGAGAGTAAAACCAACTATAACATCAGACATACTTTAGTTTATAGAAAATGTATTGAAACAAATTTAAATTAAAATACAGAAAATATAAAAAAATAACAATGAAAACTATTGAAATTATTCTATATGTGTCGACAATATACAAAAAAAAAACAAAATTGCTGAAACTACAAATTTCAAAAAGTATGTTAGTTTGGCGGGATCGGAAAGGGTGCTCATAAAAAGTGCGTTAATGGGATGAAAGTTTAAATTACAAATTTTGAAAAATAACCTCAGATAATAAGTATAAACCGTTATGATGGGAGAAACATTAATTAAACTTAAATGGATTTATAATTATCAATAATTGATAGAATCTCTTTTCAAATAAACTCTGACTTTAAGTAAGAAGTATACAAATCAGAACATTTTCTACATATATGTATGTAGTAATACGATTTTATGTGGCCTCCGGTGGGTTAGTGGTTAGTGTTCTAGTCTGGTAGACCGGAGGTGGTGGGTTCGATTCCCACCTGAGGCACTGGTTACGGAGCGCACAACAGGCCCGATAGAGGCCTAGGTGTATTTCTTCGGATTTGATGTATATATGTACATCCTCCTTTCAAACTAACTAAGTAACTAAATACGATTTTATAGAACATATTTTTGGTTGCCCTGATGATAAAAATTTAAAAATGATCGCATAGTAAGATGATTGTACGATATCTCCTTTCGAAATCCTCTCTAATTTCACCCGCTCAAATGTGTGGTAGTTTATTTATGTGTAGAAAAAAAGATGCATTGCTCTTTTATCGTTGAGGTAATCCAAAAAATATATAAACTTTTGTCTACAGACAAAATATGGTTTTAGCTATTTTACTAACAAAGAACTCGCAAATACAAAAGAAACACACATACAAGTTATTATACTTATTACCCTAGAGTGAAAGCAATTTATATAAAAACAGATTTTATTTTGGCAACATATACTCGCATATATGCATGTAACAAACAGTAAAGTACCTTCATCCATGAATAAAAAGTAGGATGTTGTTGTTGTTTTCAGTGTCTCTGTATATGGATCCTTGTGTGTTTGTGTTCATATGTTTATGCGGGTATTCACGTGCTTTGTTTTTTGTTTGTTGTTGCTAAACTCGTATGTTAGTACATATTCATGTGTTTGTGTCGGAAAAGTTTTAAATTAAATTGTTTTACTACGCAAAAGTTGTCCTTATTTTTCGATTACCTTTCTTTTAGTTTATTCTTTTATTATTTTAGTTGATTTCTTTTTTTTTGTACTTTTGTTTGTTAATATTTTTTGTTTTCGTAAACATTTATTGCAGTTTTTAATATTTTTTCCATTTACTTTTTTTTACTTTTTTCACAAAATATCTTTAAGGCAGCCAATTTTGTATGTTATGATTTTGAAATTAATAATTTTCCAAAAGAAAATTCTAAGATAGAAAAAAATTGTTTTAGTTTTTAATTTTAAAGATATAAATGAATTTTTATATTAACTTAATCGTATTTAATTTTATCTCTTTTCAGGTAATAACTATTGATCCAAAAAATTAAGTATTCAAGAAAAATCAGGTATTCTATATTTTCCTTTCTAACCGAAACAAAATAATTATTACTAAATTTAACAAATAAATTAAATTAAAAAACAAGTAAGAGTATTATGTTCGGCTGTGCCGAATCTTGTATACCCACCATCAAATCATTGCCGAAAAGGAATGCTTCCTTATAAATAAACTTTGATATTTAAGAATCATACTTTTGTTATTATCAAAACAATTTTCTCATTTATTACATCTATGTATAATTTTACCATTATACATATGTATATCGATAGGATCAATTATACACTGATCCTCTTAAAATTTGGTAGAGAAATTTTTGACGAATTTTGTCGCTGTACTTGTATTTTTAAGGTAGTAAAAAGCGTTAGTCATTTTCTTAGAGGGACCTTATTTGGGGGGAAGGTTTGGTCAATTATGGACCGATCCTCGTCAAATTTTCTAGAACGAATTTAGTTTAGGCTAGTAATGAGTGTTAAAGCCATTTTCTGAAGGTCACTTTATATGGGGGATAGGGTCAATTATGGACCAATCCTTATAAAATTTTACATAGCGATTTAGGTTTCTATAAAATAAGTTCATGTCGAATTTCATCGCTATAGATGCTTCTTTTAGTTAGTTATGAGCGTTAAAGTCATTTTTTGAAGGGGACCTTATATGGGGGCTATGCGAAATCGTGGACCGATATTGCCTATTTTCAATACCAATATAAAATGTCTATGCAAAATTTCAGCCCGCTAGCTACTTCCATTTGGACTCTATCGTGTTTTCAACAGACGGACAGACAGACGGACGGACATGGCTAGATCGTCTTAGAATTTATTAAGGATCCAGAATATACATATATATTTTTATGGGTCTTAGATGAATATTTCGATGTGTTACAAACGGAATGACAAAAACAATATACCCCCAATCTTTTTTGATGGTGGGTATAACAAGAAAAATGTATAGTCGGTCATAGCGAACCATATGAAGGGATTAAGGCCGTTCAAGCTGTGGGAAACTTTGTATGAGAATTAGAGGCATATAATGCCGTTTTTGGCATTTTTAACATAATCAAGTATTCGGGGGATCAGTTTCATGGGGCTAAGTGAAATAATGGATCGATTTCACCATTAACAATATCTTCGTCCTTGGCATAAAAAAGATTTATATGCCTAATTTAATAATTCATCTTAGAAATTGTACTTTGAGCACAAGGTTTTGCGTTCAATCGTTAAATCGACTCCGAAAATTATTCTGGAAAATTTAGTCAATATTTTTGTGCGTTGTAAATGTCAGCATGAACGCATAATACTCTCTCCACTATATAAAAAATTTTTGTTTGCTTATGAAAAGTGTGTGCGCTAATGTGGCAATATTAACAACTAAGCCTGCCTCGAAGGCAACATTTGTGCCTCAATATAGCCAAACACTTAACTCCACGAATCTATTAAACAATATATGAAAGTCTCTCACTCATAGTGTCATCTATTGAAATTTTGTTGTTTTTTGTCTAAAATATTATTATTGACTAGTGACAACTATGGCAACATGTAGCATGAATAAATGAATGAAAGAATGTATGAAGGAATGTATGTATGCGCGAGTGTTTGTATAGTAAAGTAGTACCTTTATATTGGTAAAATAGAAAATCGTTGTGGGAAATGTCATAAACAATACATGTTAACATTTTTAACATTTGATGTTAAGATATGAACAAATTTATGGAATAACGCAACATCACCATACTTTTTCTCTATTGCTTTTTATAATGAATATTGAGCTCCTTTACTCCTATACAATATAATGGTGGTTTTAAGAGCGGCTTTATAAAAATCAACCGGCATACATAGACAAAAAGTCAGGTTCGGAATCGGCAAGAACAACTGCAATATATGCTAAAAAATTGCTCATACGTCTAAAGGGTTTTGTCCGTCCGTATATATGGTAATTCGGGATATAGCGGCATAGCTGTTATAAACGACAAATGGAAAACTTTTTCAATGACAAATTTTAGAATCGGTACAAGATTTCGATTTGAGTAAAATTTTCAAAATTGGAACAACAATTTTTCATATACAAATATCTCGAGAGTATAGTATACTTGATATACTGTTTCGATATTAATCATACGCCTATGTAATATATATTTAATAGGAATGATTAAATATTCCGGTAGAATGTAAAATTGATAATTTTAAGATAATATATACTATGTATACATACGTACATATATATTTATCCCTTATACATATGTTAAGCTTTTCAACAACCACCCAAACTAATAATACCGCGCTCTTAAAGGTACCTAAAATTAAAAAAAGAAATCTAAAATACACATGTATAAAGAAATTTCTATCAAATCAATATATAGTTAGTAAAGGCATAAATGTTAAAACCTTGACATCAGTAGGAATACAATCTCAATTTGATGTGGTATGTTTCACATATAAAAACCACCTTCAAATAACATGGTATTAACAAATGTCTGACTGTCAGTCAGTCAGTCAAACCTATCAGCGTAATTTTGTCAAAAAGTCAGTCATTTCAATAACAATAATAATATTTTGCATATATACATATGCATATATACGCATACAGAATCATAGTTTTAGTCATTCATTTATACGCCTGCACAGAACAAAATAATAGTAAAAGTATCATTATGGCCATCAGCGTCAGTGTACATATTGACGGTCGCCAGCGGCTGGAAGTAATATGCTCTCAAATAAACATATGTATGTATGTTTGAGTGTTTGAACGCACATTGGGAAAATATGGGCGTAATATGTTGAAAATGAGTTGCAAAATTTGCATTTAAATTAAAACGTGAAAAAATTACAAAAACACAACAACATTGATGAAAAACTAATACCGGGAATCATAAACGCATACTAACTTATATACATCCATACATATAGTGATGGTAAAACACAAGCTCTCTTGCCACAACGATTACATATGCATGAAGGTAAGAGGCATGTTAGGCTTAAAATGTTTACTAAAAAAAGTTTCAGGTTACAAGATCTATAGCTTCGGTCCATAAGTAAACTTCCAACTTTCGAAAAATATTTTTAAATTTATTATTAGCTGATGCAGAAAATCTAGCTGCTTACTTCAGCTATTTGTAGGAATTAAAGTAAATTTTTAAAATCTACCCTCGTTTGAATTAAGAACATTGAAAAAAAGTAATGATTCCTACTTATGTATATTGTATGAAATTTTACCACATATGAGTGGAATGAGTTTTAAATAGGCTCAATACATTTATTTTCTCTCTCGCTAATGTTAATACATTTTATGCTTCAATACACAAAAGCACATATACCAACACACGCCTATATAATGTACACATATACACTTACCTATGCTGTCAGAAACGCATATAAATAAATGTAAAAATTTGTTAGCGATTAGTTGTGTTAGTGTAAAATGGCGTAGTGACTACCGTTTTATTTCTAAACAGGATTTTTTGTTTGCACCCAAAGTTGTTGCTTGCTTACGTTGATGATGATGATGACGATGCTGGCTGACATTGCCGCCACCACCAATACTGATGCATGCCATCACGGAAGTGGTTCTTTTTGCATATCAAAGTTTGTGGTTTCATATATGAAATCATGTAGGGAATAAAGTTTTCTCTTTCAATTCTTTTTTTTTTTTTTTGGTATTTTTGCTGTTTGTTAGCGTTTCGCATACATTATGAGAAATCATTGAATTTGTAATTATTTATGTGCTGAAATGTTAAGCCAAAAAAAAAAAAGAAAAAAATACAACACACAAAATACCTTTTCTAAGTGGAAATAACCACATCAGGTAGAATACATATTAAATGTTGAATTTTATTTTCAAAAGTAATAAGCTGTGGTGTTTACATAGACTTTTACAAAAATTTTAAAGCCTCAAAGGAAGCAGAAAATTACCTAAAAGAAATGGCGGTTTTATGTTTAGCTATAAGAGTTTATGGACGATATTTTATGATTCGGTAGATCATGTGTGTCTGCAAGCTATAATTTTTAATAAATTAATAAAACTCATTTAAAAATAATGGGTAATCTTATATATGGAAGATTTCATGTTAAGTGACCCAACTTTAGAACCCTATTTCGTCCGAAGTAGTTTTCAACAAGATCAGTCAAGAGTTCTCTGACTTACGGGTGGGTCAAAGTTTGACTTTTTTGTTATCTTCTCATCTACTACATAACTTATTACCAGGGAAACCAAAATATGCAAATGCATGTTTTTTGTGGTGCGTCATATGGACTCATGGATAAGATATTTACACGTTTCAGACCAGTTTAAGAATTTTGGTATCGATTTGTTAGAGCATATTTTTGCATATTTTACCATATTTTTGTACATTTTTAATTTTCTTTACAAACATTTTTTTTTTTTTAAATCAAATTTAATTTTTTATATTTCTTTTTTTAATTTTTTAGCCTATTTTACAATATTGAAAAAAATTATTTTCGTTTATAGAACTTGAAAACTGCAAAAAATACATTAATCTCATGAAAACCAATGTTAGTTTTTTACTCAATAAAGCATTAAATTGTAAATCGAACATAAAACCGATTACTTTCGATTTCATGACACCAATCCATTTTTATCGTTTAAAAAACTAGTATTGATACAGTGTTACACAGTGTTACTTACAGTGTGTAAGTAACACTGTGTCAAAATGACACAGAAAAACCCCGAGACACCTAAACTTAATTTTTGGTCGTAGAATCTAGTGGCTTACTCCGTTTTGAAAATTTAGGTCAAAATCGGGAGACATTGCGTTTTTAAATTTTGAAAAAAGTTTTCACGCATAGACATACGAATATATGAATAATTAATTCAAATGGACTCTAGTTTCATGTATTTATGAATGTTTTTTTTTTTAATTTAAATAATTAAAAAACACCTTAGAAACAGTGTAAACTTTAAAATTCAATATCTCCCGATTTTGACGCAACTTTTCAAAACGGAGTATGTCACTAGATTCTACGACCGAAAATTAAGTTCACGTGTTTCGGCGTTTTTTTGTGTCTTTTTGAAAGTTGAAATTTTAGTTACAGTGTAATTATTGGATTTTATGACAACACAGATTAAAATGTCAGTTTAGAAGCTATGAATACAATTGGAAGAAATGTGTCAAACTTTGTCGTTTGAAATATGTTTTTTGGGGACCAAATGTCTTCATGTTATTTATTGGTTATCTGAACGTAAAACTGAGTTCTATTAAACTAGTTCTTCAAACTATGAGATGAATCAATTATAAAAAAATCTTGTAGGAGGAAATATGACATTAAATATTTATTATTTCATTACAATTTCAATGTTAAAATATACTTTAAAATAATTATTTTTGAGCATATTTTTTAATTTTTAAGAGCATATTTTGAGTTTTTACGGCATATTTAAAGCGCTTAAAACACTTTTTTTAGAGCATGTTTTCGGTTTCCCTGCTTATTACCTATTGTTCTTAGTTTATTTCATAATAAGTTAATTCGTCTAGTTTCTCAACCCGATTGGAAAAAATTAGTTTCATAAGTTTGGTTACTTCACATGAAATTCCAAATAATGCTGTATGGATGGCTTTTAACTGGTGGACAAAGCAGGCCTGGGGTTCTATATTAAAGATAATGTGATAAGGTTTATCTAATCTGAATTATAGATACATAAACAATTATAGAAACATAAACAATCCAATCGAGAGAATATTAAAAGTCTTTGGTCAATCATAATTCCATTTTAGAAACTAGCCAAAGTCTGAGATCAATTGTAATTTTTAAAAAATGGATTTTATGAAAATAACACATTCTAACTGTTTTTACACTTTAATTAATATACATAATTTTCTATATAAGTAATTATGACTCATTTCGAATTTCCCTTTCAAAGACATATATCCTTATTCCTAGTAATTTAATACAAGTGTCAATAAAAAATTTCTTTTTATTACTCGTATCATCATCGTCATTGTTTTGCCTCCCATGGCTCATATTTGTAATTAATTTTGTAAGAAAAATTAAATCCATTTCTGTCTTATTTTCTCTCTCTATAAATACCTCTCTCGTACAGTCGACAACAATACTTTAGTAATTGTAATGTTGCTGCTCTCATTGCCGTCGCTGCTGTTGTTGTTATTGTTAAGCTCTGTTAGTTGTTAATTACTTTCATTAAATACTGCTCAACTGCAGTTGAAATTGAATTTACTTTTAATTAAAAATTCACAAAAAGATGTTTTTCTTGGCAGTAACATCAGTTTCAACAAAACTAATACAAGCAACATAGACACAAACACAAATATACTATGACAACTAAATTCGCATGTATTAGTTTGTTAGTTGGTAAGTAAAGTCTAGTGAAGAGAACTGGCAATTTCTTATTCTTATTTTAATATTTTTTTTTTCTTAGACTTTTAATTTTGTTCTTTTTTTTTACTCAACAACTGCAACAATAGCATTGTGATGGCACGTTAATTTCTTTAAGTTATGGCGCAGCACATACAACTTCACTGTGTTGCAGCAAATAACTGTAAATGTTAATGTGTGTAAGTAAGTGAGTTTATATATGTACGAGTGTGTGTGTGTGTGTGTGCATTTTAGCTAGATAGTGTCTGGTGATATTTCATTCATTTTGACGCTTTAAATGTATGGAGTACAAAATTGCGTGGCAATGGCATTGGCAATTAGACAATAGTTTTACTAGTATTTTATCTTTTTTTATTTGTCTTGTTTTTAAGAAAACTCACCAAAAAGAAAAAAGGACGAGAACCACTGGACAAATAAAAACTTTCTAGGCAAGAAATTGTAAAGATTTTTTAGGTAGCAGTTTAACAGTGAGAGTTTAACTAAAAAAAATTAATACTTTTTGGTAAATAAGCTTTTATATGAAAGCGAAATTTCGTCCTCTGTAAGCAATGAATCTTCAAATAATGCAGCAATTGAGAAAGCAGCAAAAATCGATGATGATGTAAATTTTCCATGGATTTTTTATAAGTATGACTTACTATTTGAAAAATTTAAAATCGGTTGTATATTCTTAAATCAAATCTTACATCATTAAACGATTTTTATATGAAAGACTCTAAATCTGCTGTAGATCCATAAATATCGCAGAAATTGTGAAAATATCAAACATCTGTGATTACAAGTCAAAAATTAATTTTTTTATGAAAACCCAAAAATATACTGTAGATTCTTAAATAACCTTCCAATTAAGCCAATATCGAAAATCAGTATCACTTATATCAAAAATCGATTTTACATGAAAAGATAAAAATCTACAGTATATTCATAAATAACATACCAGTTGCGAAAATATCAAAGATTTTAGCTATACCCAGTGTGCTTTGCTACCCTAAAAGCTATATAAATAAAAAATCCACTTAACGATTTTGAAGATTCTAACTACAATTGTTACATATGAGAGATGCCTCGCAAATTATTACAAGTTTAATGAAAATTTTTAATAATCCAACAGTTTCCAAGATATACGAAATTTTGTATTTAATTCATACATATATGTGGTGCCAAGCCCCCCATTGAAAGTCCACCCGTTATTTTCTAAATGTTCACATAAATGTCAAAGTTCTTCATGTAAAATTTGAAGATTCTATCTTTAATAGTTTTTCAGATATACGAATTTTTCTATTTAATTCATATGGGGGCTCCAAGCCCCCGCAGATGAAAATCCGCTCTTTTTCCTCCAAAATATTCAGATGAATATTAAAGTTCTTCGTGCAAAATTTGAAGAATTTAGTTCTATTAGTTTCCCAGATAAACGAAATTTTCTATTTAATACATATGGGAGATGTCAAGTCCCCCATTGAAAGTCCGCCCGTTATACTCTAAATGTTCACATGAATATCAAAGTTCTTCAAGTAAAATTTGAAGATTCTAGCTCTAATAGTTTCTCAGATATACGAATTTTTCTATTTAATTCGTATGTGAGCTCCAATCCCCCGCAGATTAAAATTCGCTCTTTTTCCTCCAAAATATTCGGATGAATATTAAAGTTTTTCATGCAAAATTTTAAGACTTTAGTTCTATTAGTTTCCCAGATAAAATAATTTTTGCACTTAATTAATATGGGAGGTGCCGCTCTCCTCATGGGTAGCCCGCCAATTTATTACCCAAAATACTTACATGTGTGTTAAAGTTATTCGTGCAAAATTTTAGGATTCCAACTGTAATAGTTTCCAAGATAAACGAATTTTAGTATTTAATTTATATGGGCGGTGTCACGCCCCCTTTTTGTCCTAAATAATCATATTGACACTAAAGTGGCTCCGACAAAATTTGAGGACTCTAACTGCTGAATTATCTCACATATATAGATTTTCTCGCCCACTTGAAATTTTTAAAAAAAGTAGCCTATAACCTCTTCCAGATATACAGGAATACGCTGCACATATTTCAAGAAATCGGTTCAGCCGTTTAGTAGTCTATAAAGTTCAAAAATTTTTCATGTTTATATATATAGATGAATGACTTATGTAAGTCGGTTGTAGATCGCTAATTAATCAAAGTAATCTTCTCTGATCACTCATATTTTCCTTGAAGAATTGATTTTTTACATAAAAACTCTAAAAGCGGATTAAGATACATTAATAACGATCCAATTTTGAAAATAGGGAAAATCTTTGATCACTTAAATTTTCCATCAAAAATTGATTTTTTTGTGAACAATTTAGATCAACTGTAGATCTTTAAATAACTCTTCAGTTGAGAAAATTTGAAAAATAAAGGATCTATCGTATTTTCCACAAACAAAAAAAAATAAAATAAAATTTGGTCACTCACATTTTACATAAAAAAAATCTTTCAAATTGAGAATAGAGAAAATATTTGTGATCGCTCATATGTTCTATAACAAAAAAAAATCGGCTGTACTTTATAAAACACACTCCCATTTAGAATTAATATTTTTTTTTAATAATCTTATAAAACTAAACTCTCCACTCTCCAGCAGCACCTTTGTTTTGCATTAACATCTATGCTCTGGCAGCAGTAAGCGGGTGTTTTGTTTGTTGCGTTTATTGTCTTTACAAGATTCAGTGTATTCTTATTTTTGTTGTCTTCTCTGCTCGTACTTATTTTGTTTTGCCATTCATTTATTCATTTCCATCGTTTGGGTAAATTTGTTGTCGCACTGATTGGTGCCGCATTGGCGGCAAAGTTTTTGCCTTTCTCAAGTACTTCGATGAGTTGGCTTTTTTTCCTCAACGTTTTGCTTTGTTTTACTTTATCTCTCTATTTTTCTATGCCAAGCTGCAGCCACTGCTGCACCACAGTACCCCTACTACTAACTGCTAAAGTACTTATGCGATGTTGCTTACTGCTGCTGCCAGCACTAGCACTATAAGCATAAGTTGTCATTTTAAGGAGTTTTATTCAAGTGTATTTACAATTTAAAAAGCAACTACTTTTTTTTCTTCTCTTTTTTTTTATTTTATTTCTAGTAACTCCAACGAGAAGAAAATCCTCTTCACTGTGAAAAACTTGGAGGTTTTTTTGAATTTTCCAAATATTTATTATGGAGTTTGTAGCGTGGTATTCACTCTCTAATTGTGTTTATGTCATTGTGAGTGTAGTTGGTATATTGAGCTTTCGAAAGGAAATAAACAAACAAATGAACCAACATTTTGCCAACGGAAATCAAAAACAACTACAATCGGGATTTTTGTTTGTTTGTTTGTTTGTCACTCGTTTTATTTGTTTCTTGTGTTGGGTGTTGTTTTGTAGGCGGATTTAAATGTGTTTGTAATTAGTTTTATTTTTGTTGTTGTAAATGTTATTCTTGCTGTTGTTATGTGTTATTTTTCTTCTTATTTAAATCATTCAGTCTGATTTTATAATTATATGCAGAAAACAGTGCGGTTCAAAAATAGAAGCAATTGAAATTTACCAAATGTTTTATTTATGACAAATTTTATTAAAAATTTAGACCCTTATTTATGACCTTAAGACGAAGCCCAAGCTATTCTAAAATATTTAAAAGACATTTTAGAGCAAAAACTTCGAACCAAAGGTTATACTAAACAGAAACCGTTTCCTCCTGTTAGTATAACTTTATCCATATTCATTAATCACTCGATTTTTTCAATCTTTTTAATATTAGTGTTAGATGATGTTGCTCATCACTGTTAATGTTAGTTAATTTAACCCCTTATTTCCATTAACAAACACTTTTTCTGCATTCAACCTCCTTCTTAGTATGTTTGAGTGTTTTTTTCTGACTTTTCGACTGTCTGGAACAAGTACTTCATGTTTCTAAAAAAACAAGTTGTAATAGTGTCATGCAATATTGTATGTATGTATATGTGTACTGAATTGTCTAATTTTTGTTAAGTTACAAACAATTTGCATAATTAGTATTTTGTTCAAGAATGTCACTAATAGAGTGTTTTTATACTTTAACATGTTTTTTCTTTAGTCCTTTGCTACTTAAAAATCTTGGCATGAAATCTTACTTAATATTTATTCAACACTTACTGAGCGTATCGCTTGTGATGATGTTTTTAAAATACGCAGACAACAGCAGCAGCATCAGCAGTAGCCTCTGTCCTAATTGTTTTAAAAGTATATTTATTATTTTGAATAAACAAAACAAGTAATAAAGACAAAAGCTATTAAGATTTTATGTTTGTTTTAGAATAATCCCTTATCAATAGCAATTTTAAAATTAGTTTCAAAATTTTATGTTAATTATTTGTTGGACAAAAGTGGGGGACAGAAATTACTGCTAAACGTTAATACGAAATTCAAAAATTTTTGGAAGTTTTTTGGTAATTGAAGCATTCGAGTTAAAATTTTGAAAATTAACTCTATAAACCCTCCAAGCTACGCTGTAAGAGCTCTAACGAGGCACCTTCGAAACCAAGAGTCAAACGTGGACTGATTTTACTCATTATATTTGTAAAAATGTTAGTCCTCTAGCTTATACCGTTTAGGACCAAACGTATCCTTATCAAACATATGGGCAGATAAACTGAAGGACGGAAGGACGAACGTGGCTAGATCGTCTAAGAATAAAATAAAGACCCAGCATATATATACATATGTTTATGCTTTTGTAGGTCTACGACCAATATTTCGATGTGTTGCAAACGGAATGACAAAGTCGGTATTGCCGAATTAAATGGTGTCATTTTTTAATTGGGAAATAATGATAATTGATTAGAAATTTAAACTATGATGGATTTTAAATTAATGTGCTTCGTTCTTAAATTTGCTACAAAAATGTTTAAGAAAATAAATTGTACAATTCATAAATATTTTCTAATTGAATTTAAGTATCTCTACTGCTGCAACAAGTGTATATATTTTGTATAATTGATTTCTTTACCTACATGTTCAAACTACTTAAATACATTTGCCTCAAAAATTCAGCACAACTTTTAGTAAAATTCATAAGCATATTTATAAAACAGTAACTGTAACTTTAACAATATGGTCCTAATGAATTATTACGAAATAAATTGCATAAAATAGATACTTCAGGTAAATGAAAAAATAAGCAATTTTATTTTTTAGATGACACACAACCTTAATGTAAATTTTCTTTAAATCTACCTTTTCAGTACAGCAATGATGTTCGATAAATATTAAGAACTCAAGTTACGATAAAAGATCTATAACGTTGCATTAAGTGTAGAATAAGTTTATGTAGAGGTGTTCTGGTAAAAGAAGTTTATTTCTTTTTTTTTTAGGAGGTGTGTTGCAGTCGCATGTTCAATGAACAACGTTATATGCATGTTGCTTTCTCTCTAAACATGTGCCTTTCAATTTGTAATACAATCGCTTTGTGTGTAAAAAAAGGATGACAGGAAAAAATTGTGTATGTTTGAGAATGTGTTCTCAAATAAAATGAAACTTGTTTGTCGATAATTACAGGGCACTTGACTACACTCCTGCCAAAGGACGGAAGAGTAAGTTGTGAGCATTTTCGTGTATGTGTGTGTGTATCAGGCAATAACTCCTTATTTTTTTGTATGACTGTGTATGCGTAGGCATGACTGTCTATATTTGGTTATATCCTTCAATGTACGTCGTTCATACAAAATTGTTTATATTATGCATGTGTTTGGTCTGATAACGTATCAACCTTTAATTTGCCTGTGTTTTCCAGTAAAATTCTTCGTTACTATTTTACCGCACCTGTCCTCCCCTATTCAAAACTCATCCATTCATCCTGTGCAATTCCTTTGTTATAAACTTTTCTGAGTAAAGGCAATGAATCAAGTGTCCTTTTTGCACACATTGCACTTTAATTACATTGACAACACCTATGAAAAGGAACTGAAAAAAATTGTGAAATAAAAAGAAAAACAAAAAGAAAATAAATCGAAATAAACAAAACTTTGGGGAAACAAATACTTAAGCAGTTGTTATATAGTTTAAGTCGACTTCGGAGTCGTAGATTAGTTATACTCCAGTTGTAGTTTCAGATCTAGTTCAGTTCTAGTTCAGTTCTAGTTCAGTTGTAGTTCAGATCTAGTTCAGTTCTAGTTCAGTTCTAGTTCAGTTCTAGTTCAGTTCTAGTTCAGTTCTAGTTTCAGTTCTAGTTCAGTTCTAGTTCAGTTCTAGTTCAGTTCTGGTTCAGTTCTAGTTCAGTTCTAGTTCAGTTCTAGTTCAGTTTCTAGTTCAGTTCTAGTTCAGTTCTAGTTCAGTTCTAGTTCAGTTCTAGTTCAGTCTAGTTCAGTTCTAGTTCAGTTCTAGTTCAGTTCTAGTTCAGTTCTAGTTCAGTTCTAGTTCAGTTCTAGTTCAGTTCTAGTTCAGTTCTAGTTCAGTTCTAGTTCAGTTCTAGTTCAGTTCTAGTTCAGTTCTAGTTCAGTTCTAGTTCAGTTCTAGTTCAGTTCTAGTTCAGTTCTAGTTCAGTTCTAGTTCAGTTCTAGTTCAGTTCTAGTTCAGTTCTAGTTCAGTTCTAGTTCAGTTCTAGTTCAGTTCTAGTTCAGTTCTAGTTCAGTTCTAGTTCAGTTCTAGTTCAGTTCTAGTTCAGTTCTAGTTCAGTTCTAGTTCAGTTCTAGTTCAGTTCTAGTTCAGTTCTAGTTCAGTTCTAGTTCAGTTCTAGTTCAGTTCTAGTTCAGTTCTAGTTCAGTTCTAGTTCAGTTCTAGTTCAGTTCTAGTTCAGTTCTAGTTCAGTTCTAGTTCAGTTCTAGTTCAGTTCTAGTTCAGTTCTAGTTCAGTTCTAGTTCAGTTCTAGTTCAGTTCTAGTTCAGTTCTAGTTCAGTTCTAGTTCAGTTCTAGTTATAGTTCTAGTTCAGTTTCTAGTTCAGTTCTAGTTCAGTTCTAGTTCAGTTCTAGTTCAGTTCTAGTTCAGTTCTAGTTCAGTTCTAGTTCAGTTTTCTAGTTCAGTTCTAGTTCAATTCTAGTTCAGTTCTAGTTCAGTTCTAGTTTCAGTTCTAGTTCAGTTCTAGTTCAGTTCTAGTTCAGTTCTAGTTCAGTTCTAGTTCAGTTCTACTTCAGTTCTAGTTCAGTTCTAGTTTCAGTTCAGTTCTAGTTCAGTTTACATGTATTCCTGTATTTCTTTTCATAAAATCAAATGTCATTTCCTTCCGACAATATATTTTACCCTAATGTAGCGTAAAATCTGCATGAATTACTATAAACATACGCACATCATTGAGTTACCAATAATAAATATTTCACTCTTAGGTATTTTGCGTTTGTGTTAGTATTAGTAACACATAAATATAATGAACTTTAGAATTCAGCGATCAATCAGCAATGCGCTTCTTGCTAACCGTCTGTCTAATCGGGTATTCATTTAGACCTGGTGCAGATAATAGAATAATTGTTTCCACTTTTGGGTGATTTTTGGAAAGTCAATTTATTTCTGAGAAAATTAATGTAGCATTATATGAGGTCGAATATACCCGTTTTTTTTTCTTCTTTTTCAATATCGATGGTGATGATGTACCAAATATATGTTTTCCTTTTATATGGATCTGTTATGGGTATCGGTTTTTTGCATTTTTTTTCATACTTTTCAGTTTCTTTATCAATAATGTTTTCTTTGCCATCCATGTCTATGGCCACTGTAATTAAGCATACATAGTACAAGAACATCAACAACTATAAAATGCTTTTAATACGTTTTTCTTGCCAATTTTATCAGAAATACTCATATATTCTTAGTTTCTTCGGTTACATACATATTCATATATTTTCTTTAAGCATAAATAAGGTAATTTTTGACTTTTTTACTTGCTTATTACAATATTTGCCATGTGATTTTCATATATTCGTTTTTTACCTGTTTCGTTAGCTCCAATGTACATATTTGTCGGTAAAGTTTATGTTTTAATTTCTTTGATGGAAATGGATTAAAATATATTATTGCAATTTCTTTATGTAAAACAGAAATATATTTTTTAATAAAGTATTTATAAGAATATGCCTTAAGAATAACTATAACAAAGATTACCATAAATGTGAACAATATTTTAGTGGTCACTGATAACCTAGTGAACCTAGATTTTGGAAGAAATTTTAATATGAATTTTACTCAAATTCTGTTAAAACTAAAGACGAAAAATGGAATTATGAAAAAGTGATTACAAATTTTCATAATTTAATGCACGGTTAGATCACGAGGCATCTATGTTAATAAAAAAGTTTAGAGTTTTGGATCCAAGATTTATATCGTTAGTAATAAATTTGTTGCATAAATTTCTTGCTCCAACATCTCTTTAAACTAAAAATTTCCTAAAAATACAGATTTGATTTAAAACATCTTACGTACCCCAACACCTTAAAGTAAACTTATAAATTATTGATTAACCTATCAATCTCTTTGCAACCTTTTAACACAAGCTTAAGCTTTTCATAATGAAATCACAAAACAATTTACACACTTTTACACTTATTCAAATATTTATTAATTTTCGTTTACCTTTAACACAAAAATAAAATAAAACCGTTTCTTTACCTTCATATATCATTTTGTTACAATTGCGTTTTCTTTTGAGTTTTTTCAAGCAGCAATATCTTTCTATGTTAATAAAATGTTTTGAAGCATTAAGATTAAAAAAAACGAAATACCAAATCGACAAGAAGGTGTAACAAATTTTGAGGTGTTTGGTAGTGTAAGAGATAATAATGTTTTACTTTTTGAAAAATTGTATTAATTTTGTGAATAAAATAAATATTTAATAATCTGCAATGATTTTGCACTTCAGACTGAAAAAAATTACATATACATATACATATATATTAATGTTTGTATGTATGTTTGTAGGTATGAGTGAGTGTTAGTACTGACAGTTTAATATATAGAATATCTGTTTGCTTGTACTATGCAGGCATAAAGTTAAAATACAGAGGTGGGATATATTTTGTTGCAGTGTGGAAATGTTTGTTTTAAAATATTGTAATTTATTCAGTAAAACTTAGATTTACATATTATTTTTTTTTAACCATTATAATTTTTAAACACATTTATCTTTATAAAAAAGGTATAAGGTATCAAATAAAACCCATCAAGTTTTGCCTTACACATATGCCCTGTTTTACATGATTTCATTTTAATACGAATTTTTATTTATCATATTAAACGATTGATTGAAATAACCTCGATTTATTTTATTACATAGAGATATTAAGTTGTGTCGAAACTTTGGAAATTAAAGAATAATCTTCTTAACTCTGTACTATCATTTCGCAAATAAATTGTAAAATTGTATTTTTCATTAATAAAGTATGATGACAACATATCAGCTTTACAAATTTTAATAGGTGTATGTACTAAGTCAACGGTTCCCAAATGGGGGTCCGCGGACCCCTAGTGGTCCGTAGTAAAATCCTAGGGGGTCCGCGAAGACGAACGAAAAAAACATGAATAAACAATATTCTTTTATATGTATGTACAAATATCTCCAATTTTTGTGCAATAATCCCAAATTTTTTGGTGACTTTTTGAATTTTATTTTTTCGGTTGTTTATCAGGAAGAAGCTAGGCCCCACAAATTTATTGTATAACTTTTATAAAGTAAAGTATTGCGTGATTTGTAATTTTTATTTCCTGTATATGTACTGAAATAATGGTTTTTATTTCAGACAAATAATACCCTGCCTTACAATTAAATTAGGGATACTGGTATTCCGGAGTATGAATGAAGTTCAATTCAAAGACAAGCTTATTACAGATTTAAGTTTATCAAATTGTAAGCAAAATTGTTCTTGTTTGAAAGGACTAAAATTATATATTTTCAAAACAGAGGTGACTCTTTATGCATCTCTTTATAAATATTCCAATCCGACGTGATACACAGATTTTAACTTGATTTTGTCGACCAATACATATTATTAAATTAACATCAGAAAATCCATACCGTTTCGCGTAAATATGTAGCCAAAAACCATGAAGTAAAATAATTCGTTGGTATTTTAAAATTCAAATTTAAGTTCCAAATTCACAGTACTTTAACAAAGAGTTCAAATCATATATTATGCGGATAACGCATTCCGCAACAACATAGAAGAAGTCCAACTTTCTCATATTATTTTCCCGAAAACTTAGCTCACTTACTCAGTTCAATCTTTGCAATCGCAACAAATTTTTGAAACGTGACTCCTTAAGCACATGTGACAATATTTGATAAAGAAACCTTTTCGCTACCTTGAAGAAAAATTAACATGAAAGATCTCACGATCATAAAATGAAACATCATGTTAACATATCAACAAAGAAGTCATTCTATCTTCAAAACATGCAATTGAAAACCTATCTGAAATATTATATATTCTCAATGTACGGGAATATTTTATAGATATGACATCTCTACATTTATTAGACCTAGGGATTAATGGACTCGGTCAATTTTCGGATGGACAATTATTTAGAACAATAGAATATCAAAATATGTATGGGGGTCCGCGAAATTAAATAAGTTCTTCAAGGGGTCCGCAAAGTAAAAATCGGTGGGAACCGCTGTACTAAGTAATATGTATGCATTTCATATTAATCATACATCACCGTTTGTTTCTTTTATGATTACTCCCTACGATATGCTTTGAAATACAAAATATTTTTGAGAATTTAATATGGATGCGTATGATTGTTATTAAAATCACTCACATTAAGTATACGTAACATAATGAAAATTTCTTATATAACACCCTGTAACAATTTTGCAAAAAAGCTTTCACACATAGAAAAGTTGATATGCATGTGAAACTAGAGTTTATTTAGAGTAATTCTGCATACTCCGATTTTTATAATCAGCTCTTATGTCCTTATAAAAAGACTTCAAAATTGAAAGGACTTACAATTTCAAATTAATATTTCAAATATTTATATGTGGTGTATGATGATAATATTGGTATCAAATGAAAACTGGGAATCTGTACATTCTATCCATATTATTTATTTGACTTGTTTTAATAAAAAATCTAAAAAGAAATTAAATTTTCGAAACAAATATTTTTAACAACTTTTTGCGACAAATTTTCTTTAAGCTTCTATTTTTTTTTTAATTTTGATGAATTAAAAAAATATTTATTTGATATTAATACCAAATTTTTTATATAAATTTGGAAATCCATCTTTTGAAATCGTATATCCTTTAAACTATAAGATCCTTTTACAGGGGCGTAAGAGCTGATTATGAATAATTGAGTGCACAGTTTCCTGCATACATTTTTTACGTGTGAAAATTACTGTTGCACGGAAAAAATAAGGAAAATGTTTAAAGCTTTCTGCAAATTGAAATTAAAAAGTGCGGGAAGGCCTACTACGCTTTACAGAAAGGGGATTCATGATACACGTGGGCAAACTTGCACAAATGGGTAACTTAAGTAGTTACAAGAGAAAACTTAGTTTAATCTGGCCAGTTTAAATAGGCTTTCAAATATATCAGTATTGTGCAAATAAAATCCCTTACACTTTGTAACAAATTCAATAAAGGATCTTAAATGTACAGATTGCACAGTTTGCGGGGCTTTTCAACGTTAAAAAGAAAACTCTTTCTAAGGGTATAAAATTTTTACCTATTCTTTATATTTCTAATATCACACCACATTTTGTCATTGGTATTTAATGAAAATATCATGCCAAGGGCCTCATATAGTTCCTTCAGGTCTACTGTTTACATTTATAAGCACATAGATAAACAACAACCAACCACTGCACTATATACATACCTACATCACGCTCTCCCCATACAAACAAACAAACATAAAGTTATATACAATATGATGATTGCGCCTGTTGTTATACTATGCTTTGTATACATTCATATAAAATTACATGCATACATATACATATAAATATATGTATGTGCATACATACATATATACATAAATGTGTCGACAAAATAATGAAGTAAAAAAAAGTCATCAATCTTTTGAGCTGTCAATTTAATTCTATTAAAAGCAATATGTATAGCAAAAATACAACAGCAATACAAAAAAAAAATAATAGAATGGGAAAAGAAAAAACAAATTTGCACACATATGAATTTTTTAAAAACACAAAATTGAAAATATTCATTCACTGCCTTTATTATACAATCAACTTAGAATTTTCCTCTTCCTCATTCCTCTTTATGAATAATATATAAAACGCACACATACAAACATTGAAAGAAGTAAACAAAAGAGATTAAAAATGTTTGCACATACATACATATACGTACATATATGTTTTATATAGATGATTGAGTGGATCTTTGTAATTCTAAACGTGTAAAAATGTTAGAAAATAACATTTTTTTAATATAGCTTTGTGTACTTGCATATATCTACATACATATGTGTGTATGTAGTTATATCCAGGCTAAAGAAGTTAACCTGCTTTCTTACTTTGTATTTTGATTATCTTAGATTCTATATAAACTAAATGATATTTTGTTGCTTGAAAAAATAAACTGTTGGATTTTTTTTTTGCCTTTTGTATAACTAGTTCACAATTACTTCATTTATTTTATAAGATTTTTGTGAGAACTATTTCTTTTATGTCACATAGAAATTTATTTAACAATTTAGAAACGCGGGCGTGAAAGGATTTCATAAATAAATAATGAGTATAATTACTTGCAGTATTTTTATTTCAGGAATATTGGCTCTTGAATATCCTACCAAAAATATATTTCCTATTTGTGTAACATTTGACTATTGGTGTTAGTTTAAAGCTATTATTTTACTAAGAATTTCAAAGAACTTTTCTAATTTCTCTCGTATGTGAGTAGTTATACAAACTAATATATATATATATAAATGATTCTAAAAAGAGAATGTATGCGTAATACTCTATTTTGTATGCATTAAAATGAATTAATGTTGACACAAAGTTTCGTTTTTTTTTTCTTTCTCTCTTTATCATACAATCAACAAAAACAACAACAGCAATATATGCATAGCAATGCAATTGTCCTTCAACAAACACTCACATACAAATTTATACTTATTTATGCACACACTCTTTTTTAATGAGATGTTAAGTAAGATGCAAAGTCAATCTTGTTTACAGTTTTTAACTTTTTTCTGCTTCCACCTTTTTCTCACTACATAAAAAAATAATAGCAAAAAACTGTTAAAAATAAGTAAATCGCCAACAGCATTTGCATAATATTACTGCTACCACTACTTTCATATAAACACACATACAATTTAAGGAGATTCACTCATAATGCTATGTATACGTATATACATACATATGTAAGTATTATAAAAACTGCATGACAAAATAAAAAGAAACAACAAAAACTCTGTGTTCACCCAGCAGTTCGGTCGGACAGTCCCGAACTATCCATTCAACCTGCCACTTAGGGTTACCCCTAGCCACCGACAGCCCAGGTGACTCGCTATTTTAACACGTGCTTCTGCTACGAGTAAGTCAATCGTCACCCCATAGATTACAAAGAGACAGGCAAAAGGCTTAAGTTTGTTTTTTAAATATCCACACACTAAAGTGACGATTATCTTCACCCTCGTTTACAAAGAGTACATCCGTGACAAAAGACGAATTAAAGCCAACCAGGTGGTTATTCATTGCCTTTTCGGATGCATTAACTCTGTCGAACTGCTGGGCACTTACTTATGTTCTTATATTGTTGTAGTAGTGTGTGTACATTTGTTTGTATGTTGTCTATATATTCACACATATAAACTTATTTCCATGCTTGAAGATAACATTAAAGGTTGGCTTATACAACTCATACTTTGGCTACAGCTGATGAATTAAACATTTTCATTATGTAAAACTGCACTTAGCCTTTAGTATGCTTTGCATGTGTTTTTGTTTAAAATAAACACATATTCTCACACACACACACAATCTCTTACGAAAATACATTTATGTATGCACTTGCTGGGTGAAAACTTTGTTTTATTATATTTTGCTTTATTTCCATAGCAAGCAGAGTTGCACAATAATTTCTGATTAATAAAATTAATTAGGAAATCTATTGATGTATAAGATTTTTCAGATATAAGTATAGTATGTAATTGCGATTTCTTTTTGATTCTTGTGATTCCCTTATTGTCCCACTTCTGTTTATAGCCTACACCACTTTAGTGGGGAGTTTGTAACGAACAATAATATTGGTCCTATACCCATCTAAAGGTATATCAATCGGCTTAGAATCATTTTCTGAGTCGATTTAGCTATGTCTATCCGTCCATGTAAACTCTGTAATCAAACTACAGGTCGTATTTTTGAAGATAATTCAATGAAATTTGGTACATGATCTTCTATTGACTCAGTGACGAAGCCTATTGAAAATAGTTATGTAACGAACAATAATATTGGTCCTATACCCACCTAAAAGTATATCAATCGGCTTAGAATCATTTTCTGAGTCGATTTAGCTATGTCGTCCGTCCATGTAAACTCTGTAATCAAACTACAGGTTGCATTTTTGAAGATAATTCAATGAAATTTTGTACATGATTTTCTATTGTCTCAGTGACGAAGCCTTTTGAAAATAGTTATGATCGGTTCATTATTTCACCTAGCCCCCATACAACTGAACCCCCGAAAAGGGCTTGTAAACCTTTTTATCAAAGTACAGATCGCAATTTTGAAGATAATTTAATAAAATTTTGCACATGATATTCTATTGTACTAGAGACGAATCCGATTGAAAATGGGTAACATCGGTTCAATATTTGACCTAGCCCCATACAACTGAACCCCCCGAATAGAACTTTAAAGTTCATAATTATGTTCAATATATCGTATCTAGACAAAAAGTTGCAAAGCCAAGTTCTGTACTAGCATTCATGACCCTGATGAATTTTTTGATGTTAGGGCCTCATTCGACCCTAGCCCCCACAGAAAGCCCACTTGAAAATATAACTTAAATGTACACAATTTTATTCAACAAAAAAAAAAGTTTATGAATAAGAACCTTAGGCTATGAATCTACCTTGTCAAATTTAATGTTTGTTGAAAAAAAATCTTAAAATATATACCCCTTATTCATAAACAACATTTTATTTTATGAAAGGTTTATAAAACAAAATTTCCATACGAAATTTGATTTATAAATCGTTTATAAAATAAAATTGTGTTTGTGAATAAGGGGGGTAAATTTTGAACCTGGATTTCGTATGCATGTAAAGAATGTACATTTAATGCACCGTATTTCTTCGAAATCGGAGAGGGTCATGTTCTCAATTCTTGCTTTGAAATTTTATTAAATAAACCTAAATAAATTTATGAGCCACACAATATTAATGTTATTCATATTCTAAATTGCATTAAATTTTAATAATCAACTAAATTTAAATTCCATGACACCATATGAAATGATTTCATATATTTCTTTTATTTTCAGTTTGCACCTCATACATCACACCTCTGTCAAAAAAAATATAAAAACTGCATATGATAAAGGTAAGAAATTTGTTCTAAAAGATTAAATTTTTTTATATTTTTTTTTATTATCTACAAAAATACTTAATACAAAGGAAGAAACACTTTATATTTTCCACACAAATAGGTATTCGTACAACAATAGGTATAGCACGACAATATTCTAAACAAAAAATTTACATATATAAATCTATGATGTGATTACTTTTCCCAAAATCTGTCCAATCAAAATAAATTATGTAAAATTGTTTAGGCCAATATCTTAAAATTAATAATATTTTAGCGAAACTCTATAAAATTATTTTCAAGTGAATAAACACGCACTAATATAAACATTACAATGAAAGTTTATATTTAATAGTAAAAATCTGGAAAATGAAAAGTGTCAAGATTGGGTTAAGATCACAGCAATTTCGGTAGTTTCTGCATATTATAATATTTATAATGAATTTATACCGTAATAATTGGGAATACTAGGAAGATTTGAAATTCTTGAATTTTACGACATTTAACGTCGTTTTAAATTAAAGTTTTTACATTAAGCTTTAATATTTAAGCTTTTAAATTTACTACCAACGAAAGAGCAAAACTAAATCTTTCTCTTACCGCTTAATATCTAGTTGCTTGTAACGATATTGCCCTTTAGCAACTATAAAAATCTAATATCCTTTTAATTCATTTATTTTGAAATGAACGAAATGTAATAATTTCTACAGTTGGGTTATAATTTTGTTTTCTTAACGTTCGTAATGTTTTCTTTACGATGTCTCTGTAAATCTTATAAAATCTCTAAGATTCTTATTTTATTTTTTTAATGACCATCAAAAAACATAAACAATTTTCAGTTTTAATATGAAATATACTTGGGCCCTGTCCCTCCTCACCTCCTTCCACTCACTTTTCCATCACAACGAAAAAAGCAATAAAAATTCATAACAATATCATTATGAATATGTTGTCAACGTACTGTGTTTATAAACGATGACGGCAATAGCAGCAGCAATATCACTAACACAATAACAATATGTTTATTATGTACATAATAATTCTTAATATAAATTTTTATTTAATGTTGTTGTGTATGTGTGCGTGTGTATCTGTGTGTTTGCACTATATCCTTTCAGCTGTATTAGTATTTAACAGTTATGAAATGCTTGGTTAGTTGGTTGAATGAATATTATGCTCACACTTTCTCATCGCATATCCAAAGGATATACATAAAAATGTCAAAGGACACTATGTCGTCAGATTATATTTCGCTTTTCTGTTATGGTGCTAAAATAATCATAAAATTGTGTTAGATGTTACATAAATTAAATGGCCAAAAAAAGAAAACGTACACAAATGCAGACACTTGCTCACAAACATAAAAAATAATTATAAATATGAAAATAAAGTATAATTATCGTAAGAAAATATTGTACAATTAATTTGGCTACTTTTAATATGGTTTGTTTTGCTAAATTTTCTCCGGATGAGATTATATGAAACTTAGTTTTTACTAAATTAACTTAACTGGGGTTTTCAGTACTAATTCAGATTTAGTTCAGTTCTAGTTCAGTTCTAGTTCAGTTCTAGTTCAGTTCTAGTTCAGTTCCAGTTCAGTTCTAGTTCAGTTCTAGTTCAGTTCTTCAGTTCTAGTTTCTAGTTCAGTTCTAGTTCAGTTCTAGTTCAGTTCTAGTTCAGTTCTAGTTCAGTTCTAGTTCAGTTCTAGTTCAGTTCTAGTTCAGTTCTAGTTCAGTTCTAGTTCAGTTCTAGTTCAGTTCTAGTTCAGTTCTAGTTCAGTTCAGTTCTAGTTCAGTTCTAGTTCAGTTCTAGTTCAGTTCTAGTTCAGTTCTAGTTCAGTTCTAGTTCAGTTCTAGTTCAGTTCTAGTTCAGTTCTAGTTCAGTTCTAGTTCAGTTCTAGTTCAGTTCTAGTTCAGTTCTAGTTCAGTTCTAGTTCAGTTCTAGTTCAGTTCTAGTTCAGTTCTAGTTCAGTTCTAGTTCAGTTCTAGTTCAGTTCTAGTTCAGTTCTAGTTCAGTTCTAGTTCAGTTCTAGTTCAGTTCTAGTTCAGTTCTAGTTCAGTTCTAGTTCAGTTCTAGTTCAGTTCTAGTTCAGTTCTAGTTCAGTTCTAGTTCAGTTCTAGTTCAGTTCTAGTTCAGTTCTAGTTCAGTTCTAGTGTTCTAGTTCAGTTCTAGTTCAGTTCTAGTTCAGTTCTAGTTCAGTTCTAGTTCAGTTCTAGTTCAGTTTAGTTCAGTTCTAGTTCAGTTCTAGTTCAGTTCTAGTTCAGTTCTAGTTCAGTTCTAGTTCAGTTCTAGTTCAGTTCAGTTCAGTTCAGTTCATTCGTTCTAGTTCAGTTCTAGTTCAGTTCTAGTTCAGTTCTAGTTCAGTTCTAGTTCAGTTCTAGTTCAGTTCTAGTTCAGTTCTAGTTCAGTTCTAGTTCAGTTCTAGTTCAGTTCTAGTTCAGTTCTAGTTAGTTCTAGTCAGTTCTAGTTCAGTTCTAGTTCAGTTCTAGTTCAGTTCTAGTTCAGTTCTAGTTCAGTTCTAGTCAGTTCTAGTTCAGTTCTAGTTCAGTTCTAGTTCAGTTCTAGTTCAGTTCTAGTTCAGTTCTAGTTCAGTTCTAGTTCAGTTCTAGTTCAGTTCTAGTTCAGTTCTAGTTCAGTTCTAGTTCAGTTCTAGTTCAGTTCTAGTTCTAGTTCAGTTCTAGTTCAGTTCTAGTTCAGTTCTAGTTCAGTTCTAGTTCAGTTCTAGTTCAGTTCTAGTTCAGTTCTAGTTCAGTTCTAGTTCAGTTCTAGTTCAGTTCTAGTTCAGTTTCTAGTTCAGTTCTAGTTCAGTTCTAGTTCAGTTCTAGTTCAGTTCTAGTTCAGTTCTAGTTCAGTTCTAGTTCAGTTCTAGTTCAGTTCTAGTTCAGTTCTAGTTCAGTTCTAGTTTAGTTCTAGTTCAGTTCTAGTTCAGTTCTAGTTCAGTTCTAGTTCAGTTCTAGTTCAGTTCTAGTTCAGTTCTAGTTCAGTTCTAGTTCAGTTCTAGTTCAGTTCTAGTTCAGTTTAGTTCAGTTCTAGTTCAGTTCTAGTTCAGTTCTAGTTCAGTTCTAGTTCAGTTCTAGTTCAGTTCTAGTTCAGTTCTAGTTCAGTTCTAGTTCAGTTCTAGTTCAGTTCTAGTTCAGTTCTAGTTCAGTTCTAGTTCAGTTCTAGTTCAGTTCTAGTTCAGTTCTAGTTCAGTTCTAGTTCAGTTCTAGTTCAGTTCTAGTTCAGTTCTAGTTCAGTTCTAGTTCAGTTCTAGTTCAGTTCTAGTTCAGTTCTAGTTCAGTTCTAGTTCAGTTCTAGTTCAGTTCTAGTTCAGTTCTAGTTCAGTTCTAGTTCAGTTCTAGTTAAGTTCTAGTTCAGTTCTAGTTCAGTTCTAGTTCAGTTCTAGTTCAGTTCTAGTTCAGTTCTAGTTCAGTTCTAGTTCAGTTCTAGTTCAGTTCTAGTTCAGTTCTAGTTCAGTTCTAGCTCAGTTCTAGCTCCAGTTCTAGTTCAGTTCTAGTTTCAGTTCTAGTTCAGTCTAGTTCAGTTCTAGTTCAGTTCTAGTTCAGTTCTAGTTCAGTTCTAGTTTCAGTTCTAGTTCAGTTCTAGTTCAGTTCTAGTTCAGTTCTAGTTCAGTTCTAGTTCAGTTCTAGTTCAGTTCTAGTTCAGTTCTAGTTCAGTTCTAGTTCAGTTCTAGTTCAGTTCTAGTTCAGTTCTAGTTCAGTTCTAGTTCAGTTCTAGTTCAGTTCTAGTTCAGTTCTAGTTCAGTTCTAGTTCAGTTCTAGTTCAGTTCTAGTTCAGTTCTAGTTCAGTTCTAGTTCAGTTCTAGTTCAGTTCTAGTTCAGTTCTAGTTCAGTTCTAGTTCAGTTCTAGTTCAGTTCTAGTTCAGTTCTAGTTCAGTTCTAGTTCAGTTCTAGTTCAGTTCTAGTTCAGTTCTAGTTCAGTTCTAGTTCAGTTCTAGTTCAGTTCTAGTTCAGTTCTAGTTCAGTTCTAGTTCAGTTCTAGTTCAGTTCTAGTTCAGTTCTAGTTCAGTGCTAGTTCAGCTACTCATTCCGAGATTATAAAATAGGCCATGTAAAATTTTGTATGATATTAATATATAACACAAATTGGTTGTTAGTTAGAATTTATTACTGCCTTGTATATAAAACCCTTCTATTTGTTGTTTCCTAAACCCCACTAAATTTATATAACCTCTTTGAAAAATAATGACTTTTCAAAAATTCGTATCTAAATGTTCTTTTAAAATCTCCAATATTCTTCATCAAAGGGAAATAGAAGTGAAAGTAAAATAAATTATAATAATAATCACTCACAGGCACTTCATTTAAATCCATCATTATGTTGTAGAAAAAGAAAAAAAAAACAATAAAACAACGTCAATACAACCGTGCACACATGATTGTACTACTCATATATTTATTGACATGTATTTCCACTCCAATAATTTTGACAACATAAATATGATTTTGTTGTATTAAGTTGACGAGGACAACAAAGGCAACAACAACAATAAGTAAAGCAGCAACAGCAGTGTTAACAACAACATAAACAAAATTTGAATACGTAGATTTTTTTGGTAATAAAGCTTATTGACAACCGTACTTATTTATTTTATAAATTTTACACCGTTTCCTTGTTAGGGTTAGAAAATTAGATTTATTATTAACGGAATATTTGGTAGAAAATAAATGCTCTCAGCATGATTACATCATTATTACGATTTTTTAAAAACTAGCTTATTATAAAACATTGTTTAATTGTGATAGAAAATAAAAGTATATTTTCATTATTGTCTAATTTTTTGCAAACGGTGTGATTTGTGGGGCATTTTTTTATGAATGTAACACAATATTATAAAAACATTTAAACACTCTTTCATACACACAGGCAAATAAACAAAAAATCCAATAAAACGCAACACATACATATTTAGGCTCATGTGTTTTATATGTGTTGGTATGTTTGTATTTATGAAGGTTTTTAACAAAGCAATTTGTGGGTTAAACGAGTTGAAAATCTGTTAGAAATACATCAACACAAACACAAATAAACAACCCATAAAAATATACTTTATTTTTTCCATTTATTGTATTTATTATTTTTCGGAGTATTAGCAATATTTCTGCTTGATGAAGTTGGAAAATTGTCATAAAATATTTAAAAGTTTTTATTTCCCTTAAAAATAATCAGAACATTAAAATATAAGTTATACAAAGCTTATCAAAATACTCACAACATTTCACTTTGAACATATTTGAAATTTGTTTTTTTTTTTTTTTTTTTTTTTTTTTGATGATTGATAGTTCTTGTTTTTAAATCAGAAATGAAAAATGTTTTATATAAATTGTAGAGATTTTTGAAATCGTTGTTTACCAACTTAAAATTTTCCTATATGTTGCAAAATTTTGTTAGCATTTATGTTACTTCCTTACATAAAAAGTTTAATTATTTAAACTTCCTTAAGAAATGTCTTTTAAAAAATATTTACATGTTTTTCGTATTTTTATTTATTTTTACATTTCTAAAGTGTATTTGTATTTGACACACATATGTTTTCCTGTCTTAAGCTACTTAGGATAAAATTATATATTTTTTTTTGCTTTTAGCCCAAAATAGAGATGTGCTATTAGTGTTAGTCTTAGAATGTTCAATTTTTTTTCTGCTCATGTTCATTTTCTCACTTGAATTCCTTAACATAATATTTTTACAAATCCTGCATTATCGCCTTAGGACAGCAAACATACAACAACATAGTGTTGTTGTATATGGAAAAGTGCTTAAAAATATTTAAGAAAATTTGATAACAAAAAATAGTTGTAGTTGAGGTAAATAATATACATAATATTATTTCTTATTAGAGAAATCTGTTTAAACAGATGGACATAAGAAGATTTGCTAGTGACATTAAAAAAATTTTTTATGTAAAATTTAGTGGAAGAAAAAAGTGTAAGATTAGAATATTGCGAATACAATTTATACTTTTAATTAAAACTATATCGAAAGCTACTTATATTTGCTATAATTGTATTTAAATTTTATCATGAGTGTCTGCAGAAACTAGGAGTTGTATATTTTATACCTTGTATGCTGCTTTTTAAATATATAGGTAAATCCAGATAAGTCTTTAAATTAAATAAGATAATTTGAACAAATTTGAATCTACGACACTCATAGACTTCCCTAATTCGATGTTTTAAATGTTTTTATACACTCCACCACCATCAGTGGTAGAGGGTACATATAAGTTTGTCATACCGTGTGTAACAACAAGAAATATTCATTAGAGGTACAACAAAGTATATGTATATGCATATGCCGATTCCTTATCTGAGTCGATTTAGCTATGTCTGTCTGTCTGTCTGTCTGTCTGTCTGTATGTCTGTATGTCTGTATGTCTGTATGTCTGTATGTCTGTATGTATGTCTGTATGTCTGTATGTCTGTCTGTCTGTCTGTCTGTCTGTCTGTCTGTCTGTCTGTCTGTCTGTCTGTCTGTCTGACTGTCTGTCTGTCTGTCTGTCTGTCTGTCTGTCTGTCTGTCTGTATGTCTGTATGTCTGTATGTCTGTCTGTTTGTCTGTCTGTCTGTCTGTCTGTGTGTCTGCCTATCTGTCTGTCTGCCTAAAACACGCTCACGTTAAAACTAAGCAAAAGAAATAAACCAAATTCACTAAAACTATTTATTGTCATAAGCAGTTTGGTATTGAAAATCACAACATCGGTTCACAACGTTGAAAGTTATGAGTAAAAATTTCAGACTACTCGAAAAAAAGTTGTTTCGTAATTCTTAAGTCGTTTTCTCAGAAACTACAAAAGATAATTCGATGAATTTTGTCACACGTTATTTTTTTACTCAATTATCCGAAAATGGATTTATCGTTAATAACTTCCTTAAATATATTGGTATCAACCCAAAATTTTGCACATATAAATATAATATGAATAGAATTCATACTACTAACGTATATTTGTATCGGTATACAATTGGTCATAGCTCCCATATAAGGCCCACTTTCGAAAATCACTTAAACGCGCATATTTCATTGATATATGTATCAATCACTTTACGAAATATTTTCAAATCGGTCCATAATTGGTCATAGCTCCCACATAGGGTCCACTTTCGAAAATCACTTCACATGGTGGTAAAATTAATATGCTTTGTATATATGTATTGTATAGCTCTAACACAAGATTAACTTAATCGCGCATATCTCATTGATATATAAAGCCAACGAGATAAAATTCGGCACGAATATGTTTTGTGTATGTATCAATCACTCCCTTTTTATCTGGATAGGCCCGTAATTGGTCAAAGCTCCCATATAAGATCCTCTTTCAAAAATCACTTTAAACAGCATATTTCATTGATAAATAAAGCTTTCGATATAAAACTTGGCACGAACATTTTTTTTGTTTATGTATCAATCACTTTACGATTTATTTTCGAATAGGCCCGTAATTAGTCATAGCTCCTATATAATTCATCTTCTTTCATTAACTAATAAAGCTATCGGGGTAGAATTAGACGTGAATATGTATTGTATAGATTCCGACTCGGGAGAAGCTGGAAACAAAATCAATCAGAATGATAATACAGAATTAAAACCATTCCGATCGAAATGTGTGACAGAACTATATATCTGGATAAAATTCGACATGAGCATATTCTTTGTATATATAAATTATTCTACTAACTTGTTAGTTATTAAAAAAAGCCAATTTTTTCAAATATTTTCAAAAAGCTTTAAAAAGCTATTGTTCTAACTTTCATCATTCTGTTGTACCAAGATTAAACTACTACATTTTTAATAAAACTTTATCTAATCATATTTCCTCTGTCAGTCTCTTGAAAATACATGTCTACATTTTTTTTTTTTTGTATTATTAAGAAAAAATTACTTTTCATTTCCTTTCAACTAATTAAAATCCTTTTTTTTTAACAAACAAATCATTCACACTTGCCAAGTGTATAAATTTCTACAATTATGTCACAGCAACTGACATATTTGCCAGACACCTCTACACCCTACAAATGCTAGAAAAAAAACTGCTACAAACAACTACACCACATTTTACAATTAACCCATTTCAAAAGTCAATTTCATTTTAACCCTTTTATTATATATTTTCTTAATTTTTTAAACAGCAAATAAACAAAAAATAAAAATTGAAAAAGACCAGTGTCAAAGTGAGAACATAAATTCAGCACGTTTGAAAAAATAATGCTTAATTTATACATGTTTTTATATTTCACAGCATTCAAGAGCAAAAAAAAGGATAAAACAGTAACATAGTGAAACCAAAAAATTATTAAAGACCTTAAGACCCACTTCATCACGCATTCTAGACACTGACTGATGTTTAAAAATAAATAAATAACACGAAAAAACAAAAAACTGCATAAACTTTATTTGAAATTTTCTTCGAGCTGTGCAAAGCACGTAGAAATATTTTAAAATGGGACAGAAATTATTTAGTGAAAAGCAAAAAGGGTAAACCAAACAAATTTAATCCTTTTGAAAAACAAAAAAAAAATGTTTTAAATTTTTTTTTCCTTTTCCTTATTTTTTCTTTTTGACAATTTTAAGCTTTAGCTTCTAAATTGAGTGTTGATGAGTGATGTTTAATTTTAAGTACTTAAGTTTTCTTTAAGTTTTTTGTTATTAAAAAATAACTGCAGACTATGGGAAATCACCAATAAATATTTATGTTAAAAAAAGAACAAAATTAAATTAACATTATCAGCTGTGCATGAATATTGATTACTCATAAATATATTTTTAATTACAGTTGGTATCTCTAAGTTTGTTTGGATTAGGAGATGGGGCTGTGAATATGAATGTCTCATTATTTGATATTGTTCGAAAACTTTTCTAATAGTTTATTTTAGATTAATGTTGTTTTTGACATTTGAGAAACATTAAGATTTTTTGAACTTCAATAATTAAAACATTGAAGTGAATAAGTGTTTGGAGACCAAAACGGACTTTGACTTGGTCTATGAACTAGCCTATGGATTAGTTTATTAAATATAATAAACAATGTACTTGTCCATTTACTAGCTAAATTAGTATATTGCATAATTAATGAACTTTTTTATGAACTAGTCTATTAAACAGTCTATTGACTCTTCTATTTGCTATTCATTAACAAGCTTCCACTAGTCTTCTGATATTCATACCAATTATTGAATAGTCTATTGTTAGGTATTTATTGATTAGTGATCTCACCAGCACATTTTTCGTGAGTTAGAGAAGTCTTAATACCCTACAGCACTTTAGTGGGGATTGTATATTGGGTTTGTGCGAATTTGTAATTTAGAATCATTTTCTGAGTCGATTTAGATATGTCCGTCCGTCCATGTAAACCTTGTAGTCAAACTAAGAGTCATTCTCTGAGTCGATTTAGCTATGTCCGTCCGTCCTTGTAAACCTTGTAGTCGATTTAGCTATGTCCGTCCATCCGTCCATGTAAACCATGTAATCCAACTACAGATCGCAATATTAAAGATAATTCTATTAAATTTTGTACATGATCTTCTATTGTACCAGAGACGAATGCTATTGAAAATGGTTAATATCGGTCCATTATTTCAAATAGCCCCTATACTACTGAACCCCCCCAATAAGGCATTTAAGTACATAATTATGTTTAAAATACTCGTATCTCGATAAAAAAAAACTGCAAAACCAAGTTCTATACTTCCAAATATGACTTAATCGTCCACAATTTCATTCAACAAAAAAATGGCTTAAGTATATCTGAGGCGAAGTACAATTCAGCTGAAATGCTTTACTATGAAAACTAAATCAGATTTTATTTTTACAACTGATGTATGGTGTTATATGGTCGGCCTCGCCCGACTATAATTTCTAACATATTTATTTTGTAGTTAATTTCGTTAATTTAATAACTAATTTTAATTTTTTTAATTACACATCACTATTATAGTATCGAAGGTATTATACGTTTGTGTTGATGTTTGCAACACCCAAGAATTTAAGTCCTAGTCGTTAAATATTTTGACGGGTTTCTGTTCAGTTTGTCCAATAAAATGTCCCGAGGAACTGCCTTTTTAACTCGTAGTATGTCGTAATTGTTATACATTAGTGCTAATGTTGGTCCACCTTAAAGTATGTACATAGTAAGTATATCAATCGGATCAGAATCACTTTCTGAGTCGATTTAACTATGTCCGTCCGTCTGTCTGTCTGTCTGTCTGTCTGTCTGTCTGTCTGTCTGTCTGTCTGTCTGTCTGTCTGTCTGTCTGTCTGTCTGTCTATCTGTCTGTCTGTCTGTCTGTCTGTCTGTCTGTCTGTCTATCTGTCTGTCTGTCTGTCTGTCTGTCTGTCTGTCTGTCTGTTTGTCTGTCTGTCTGTCTGTCTGTCTGTCTGTCTATCTATCTGTCTGTCTGTCTGTCTGTCTGTCTGTCTGTTTATCCGTCTGTCTGTCTCTCTGTCCGTTCGTCTATCTAGACCTTGTGTGCTCGATACAGGTCGCAATTTTCAAGATAATTTTGGCACATAATATTCTTTTGGCTATGCCGAAATCCAATAAAAATAGTTAAAATCGGTCCATTATTTCGCCTAGCCCCCATACAAGCGTACCCCCCGAAAGGGGTTTTTGTATCTCTACCTGTCTGTTTGTCCTGTCTGTCTGTCCGTCTCTCTGTCTGTCCGTCTATGTAAACCTTGTGCGCTCGATACAGGTCGCAATTTTCAAGATAATTTGATGACATTTGGCACATAGCTATGACGAAGTCTATCGAAAATAGTTAAAATCGGTCCATTACTTCGCTTAGCCCCCATGCAACCGTACCCCCGAAAGGCGTTTTCGTATCTCTATCGGCAAGGCTTAGTTTTATATAATGATTTTATGATTTATGATTTTGCATATTTTCGTAATGATCGGGCCTCATCGGGCCCCCATACAAAGTCGCCTTCAGAAAATGACTTGAAGGTCAAAATTGATTTGGAAACACCAATATCAAGATGAAATTCTGCATCAATAACTTTCTGCATAAAAAAAAGTTGGAAAATTGTTTTGCATTTGGTTTGGTCCATTAAGCCCAAAATTACGAAATTCAGACCCATTTCGAAAAGATTACAGAAAAATTACTGAGATCAAGATTTTCAATCGCTGGTAAGGAACTCAGGTCCTTTTAAAAAAAGTTTTTTTAATCGTATACGCATCGTTTGCGTGGTATGTCTAGAAAAAAGTGGTCCTCGGAACCACTTTTTGTCCAAATTAGTTAGATAACATGTTTTGCTACTTAAAACTATTCCAGCTATTAGAGTCTAAAGCAATTTTTGGAAATGATAAAGGGCTTTTTTTAAGATAGAGAAATTTAAAAATGCTATAAAATTGCCAAAAATATTTCATTATCTATGAAATTTATATTTGCATTTTTTTTGTGATTATTGAGTGGTTATTGCTTTTTTTTAATTTTAATCCCTGATTAGACTTACTTTCTTTAATACAAATTTGATTAATTCAAAAATAAAACCATATATTTTTATTGTTTTATATTTCAATATTTATTTTTTTATTTATTCAGTTGTTGTTTTTTTCTCTTTTGTTTTTTTTTTTTTGTTTTTATAAGACCCTTGATATCCTCAGATGTTTTGTTTTTATTATTTTTACTTTTTTAATTTTACTTTCCAATCATCATTGTTACAATTAAATTTATTTTGGTTTTATTTGGAAAATTTTCTTGTTATTTTGTTGTAAGTAGAATTAAGTATGTTGTAGTTGTTAATAAAAACAACAACTACGATTAAGAAACATCCATTCATTCATCATTGATTTATGGAGTATTTGTATGTTTGTTTTGAGTATGTGTGTGTGGGGCAGTTTGTGTTTCTGTGTGTGTGTATGTGTGTAAATTTCAAATAATACAATTTTCTGTTTAATTTAAAAATAATTTGTTAAGAATTTAATCATAAATAGATTTTTATTTGTTGGTTTTTTCTGTTCAATTAATATTTATATTTCGGGTGATAATTTGATAATTAGTTTTACTTTTCTTTGTGGGGTTTTTTTGGTAATTTATTTTAAATATTATTTAATTATTTATTATTTTCTTGTGTTTTTTGTTATTTATTTTACTTAGTTTTGTTTTCTTTATCAAGACATTAAATTGTACATTATTGAACTACAATAGACTAATGGATTTTTCCGGGTTTTTTGTTTATCTTGTCTTTCATTTTTTGCTAATAAATATAATTAATTTTTTTTCTGTTTAATTTTAGTTTTTATTGTTATTTTAATTTATATTGTGTTTCCTTTTCTTTCATATAAATTCTTATAGTTGTTTTTTTTTAATTTATTTTAATACTTTTTTATTTATATAGTTTACTGTGTTTCTTTTTTTAGATTTTATTAAATTTTTCCCTGTTTCTTAATGTTTGTGTATGTGTATTTATAAATTTATTTAAATTTAATTATTATATATTTAATCTACAATAATTATTTACATTTATTTAGTTTTCAGTTCCTTATTAATGTTTTCGTTTTCCATTTCAAGCAGTAACTTTTTTTACTTTTTTTAAATTTTCTATCAGTATGTTTTTTTTTAGTTTGCTTTAAAAGCAAATTGGTTTTTCGTTTTTTTAATTAATTTTAATTTTCTTATTTAATTTTGTTTTTGTTTCATTACTAATAGGTAACTGACTCCTGCTCTTTTTGTTTGTGTTGTTGTTTGTTAATTATTAGTTTTTTTTTAATTTTAGCCAATTTTATAGTATAATTTTAATGTTTAACCAATTATTACTGCTAGAAATTGTTTTTTATAGGATATTTATTTTTATTTGTTATAAATAACTATTAATAATTTTTTTACTTTTTAATAGTACATTAAATTACATTTATTTATATTGTAGTCTTATATTTAGTATTATTTACATATTCAATTACAAATTCATATTTTTTTTTTCTTTCATATATTGGTCAGTTTATATTTACAAAATGTCTTAAGTTTAAGACGATTTTGACACAATTTTTTCTTGCTTTTGCTTTAGGGGATTTTGCTTTGGAATGTTGTGAATAGGATTTAGTTTTTTCTATGTCATTTTATTGTACAAATTTATAATTTTTAATTCGAATTACAAGGAAATATAATAAAAATTAAACTTTTAGATAATCATTAACTTTAAGTAAAACAAGTAAAAGATTTTAGTAGAGCGAGGCCGACCATATGGTAGCCTTCACCATTTATAAAAATAAAATGTGATTTAGTTTTCATAATAAAGCATTTAAGTTGAATTGTACCTAGTACCTCAGATATACTTAAGCCATTTATTGTTGAATAATATTGTGTATATTTAAGTCATATTTTGAACGGGGCTTTATATAGGGGCTAGTATCAAATGAGGCCCCAGCAATATAGAATTCATTATGGTCATCAAGGCCAGTATAGAGCTTGGTTTTGCAGCTTTTTCGTATCTCGAGTATATTAAACATAATTATGAACTTAAAGGCCCTATTCGGGGGTTCAGTTGTATGGGAGTTGGGTGAAATAATGTTAACCATTTACAATAGGGTTCGTTTTTGGTACAAAAGAAGATCATGTGCTAAATTTCATTGAATTATCTTCAAAACTGCGATCTGTAGTTTGATTACAAGGTTTACATGGACGGACAGACAGACAGACAGAAAGACAGACGGACAGACAGATAAACAGACAGACAGACAGACAGACAGACAGACAGATAGACAGACAGACAGACAGACAGACAGACAGACAGACAGACAGTCGGACGGACATAGCTAAATCAACTGAGAAAATGACTCTAAGCCGATTGCTATACTTTTAGGTTGGTATTGGACCAATATTATTGTGCATTACAAACATTAGCACAAACCCAATATACCCTCCCCACTAAAGTGGTGTAGGGTATATATAATAAGTTTAAAAGATAAAATGTAAAATATATGCTTAAATTTCCTTTATCAAATATATATTAACAGGAGAAAGTATGCAATACATTTTAAACTTTGGAACAATGAGTAGTTCTATGAAAGGAGTCAAACCACAGGGGGACTGTTTGCTTAGATAACAGCAAACTAAAAAACAGCTATAAAAGTTCTGACCAGAATTATTAACATTTGTTATAAAGAGCATTTTTAAGTTATTTTTTCCATGAAATTCGCTCGTAATTTAACTGGCACAAAAACAGATCCTTTATTTTTAATAATCCTTCTTGCCAGTCCGACTGATTTTGTAAATAATTTTACCAAATTTAGTTAGATCCCTTAGTGAAAAGAAATATGATATAATGAATTATTAAGGAACTTTTTCAGACTATGATTTACTTGTTCCAGTCCCAGTAAGAATACCTATATGAAGTCTTATCACATTTTTGTCGAAATCTCAAAGAATTTGAAGTTTTAGTTCAGATAGTTTCAGATCATTTTAGATATTGTACTTGTGATAGTGGAAAATTGCATCACTTTACCATTCGCGAATCGTTTTCCCAGATTCCGAAATCCGCCGGGCAAGTTATAGCCCTTACTATGGTCTCATTGCAATTCCAGGATATAGAGTTGCTATATTTACCTCTAGTCTGCCGGACTATAAACTGAAGGAGTCATTGACACGAGATCTGACCTAAGAACCTTGCCTATCTGGTACCATGGTTACCAGAGTTTGCGGACATTGTCTCGGATTTTATGTTGTCCTGGTTATTGAAATGATCATTTGGCGTTAAAGTGGTTGTTGTGGTTCAAACCCGAATGTTTAGAATTATAGCTTTGTGTATGACTTGCATGGTGTTGGATGTTCTTTTTCTGGTTATGTTTCTGATCTACCGCTTTGTGTAGTTGGGTTGTGAAAAGTGCGCTAATGAGCCTTCTCTAGCTTACCCTGTGATTGTAAATGTCCATCCATTCGTCACGACAACTGATCACGCAAAGCACTGCACAATTGTTGTCTTTAGAAATATCAATTATATTTAAGTTTATATAAATTTCCGATAGAACAACTTTGAAAATATTGGACAATTTGAAAGGAAAACTTGGCTCAAACTCGGTTTTACTAATCTTTGTAGGAATTATTGCTAATTCTAACTTTTGAAAATATTTAATGAAAAAACAAAATTTAAAAAGTATAATTGCAACGAAATTTGTTTTTCAATCTATAACTAAATATATAAAAACTAATTAATTTCTGAAACAATAATAAAATTAAGCTTATTTTCTAATTACCTGCACTATTCTAAATCTAAACTCTAAAATTTTACCCAGAATTTATTTATGCTAATTTAAGTAATAAATTCATTTTGTAACTTGTTATTGGTTAATTAATATATACAAACTTATTAAACAAAAACTTATAATGAATTACATTACTTAAAATATACAACACGTGTACATTCATACATTAACTGTATTAAAACTATTTTAAGGTAATAAATTTTATATCATAATAATATTTACAATTAATTCATAATGTAATGCAAATGCGTATGAAATGCTTACATACATACATAACTTATAATGAATGAAAAACAAATATAGATTAAAAAGTAAATTGATCTTATGTATTAAATATGCACAGATATGCATTTATATTTATTTATTTATTTAGTAAATGCATATACATATGTATTATATAGTATTAAAATTCAAGGGATTTACATGAATACTATATGGTGTAATCAAATATGTAATTGGTTTATAGTATAGTAGTGTGTATTATTATGGGCAAAATGTTTTCTATTTGTATAATATTGTGAATATTTCTTGATTAATGAATTTTTAAATATTTTATTTCAAATTAGTATACTTTTTGTCCTGAGTTTTTAAAATTTCAGTAGAATTTCTTTTTGTTGTTCCGCAACATTTCTAATATAAAATCAATTTACTTTTTAAATCTTTTGTATGATTATTTATCTATGTTTGTGTTTTTTTTTTAATTGCAATTTTTCTAAATATTGTTTGTTTTAGTTTACAGTTTTTTTAATGTTTATTTGTACACATTTATTTACAGTATTTATTTTATTTTGGCCTACATTTTTCTTTCAGTGTAATAAAATATATTTTATTATTTTATTTATGCATCTATTGTACAAGTATTTTTAACTACATTTTATCTTATTCCAAATTGTTTGTGTATTTTAATGCTTTAAGCCAATATTTCTTGTCTCAAACTAATTCAGCAAATTTTATTACTTTACATTTAACCTTTATTTCCGTAACTAAGTAATGTAGTTAATTTTGTTCTAAATTTAAAATATTTTTGAAAAAAATTACTTTAAAAAGAATTGAAAGAAAAGAAAATTATTATATTATAATAATTACATAACTAAAACAAGTAAGAAATTATAGTTGAGCGAGGCTGATCATATAATACCCTACACCAATTATAAAAATAAAATGTGATTTAGTTTTCATAATAAAGTATTTAAGTTGAATTGTAGCTTGTCTCAGATATACTTAAGCCATTAATTGTTGAATAATATTGTATATATTTAAGTCATATTTTGAAGGGGACTAGAGTCAAAAGAGGCCCTTTCATTCTAAAATTCATCAGAGTCGTCAAGACTAGTATGGAACTTGGTTTTGCAGCCATTTGTCGAGTTATGAGTATATTAAACATAATTATGAGCTTAAGGCCCTATTCGGGGGGTTTAGTTGTATGGGGGCTAGCTGAAATAATGCACCAATGTTAACCATTTTTAATTAGATTAGTCTCTGGAAGGTTGAAGGTTGACTTATCTTCAAAATTGCAACCTGTAGTTTGATTACAAGGTTTACAAGCCCTATTCGGGGGTTCTGTTGTATGGGGGCTAGGTGAAATAATGAACCGATCTTAACCATTTTCAATATGCTTCGTCCCTGGAACAATAGAGGATCATGTACCAAATTTCATTGAATTATCTTGAAAATCGCTCCTGTTTACATGAACGGACAGTCAGACAGACGGACATAGCTAATTCGACTCAAAAATTATTCTTAGCCGTTTCGTATGCTTTAAGATGGGTATAGGAACAATATTATTGTGTGTTACAAACATCAGCACAAATCCAATATACCCTCCCCACTAAAGTGATGCAGGGTATAAATAGAATAAAATATTTATTTCATAAATTTTGATTCATTTTACTAATTATTCTCTGTTTGTAATTACTTTCTGTTTTCTATTCGTTAATTCTAGAAATTGTAAAAATATAAATTGTGTGGTGAAAATATAGTAAATGGATTTTTACAAATATTTCTCAAGTATATAATTTTTCATTTAAATATCAAATCAAATCAACAAATTCAAGATATTTTAGTTCAAAAGATCAATATGATTATTTTCGATGGATCAATTACATATATATTAAATACAATTATCGATTACTTTTACCGATTTTAATACTATTTTAGTCATAATACTTAGAACGTTTGTGGGTATTTTCTATTCTCTTATGGTCACTATCATGCCCTCAATGAACAGACAACTGTTTAAAATATCTTCATAGAATTTTACAATTGAAATAATAAATTACTCACCATTTGCATACGATTTTCCTGTAATAAGTGATTTTTTATTGAAATGGCTCATTAATGCGAAATGCTCAAACGTTTTTTATTAAAGTCACGGAACTAATATTGCATCATTTTATCCGCCACCTTCATGAGAAGGTATATAAAATTGTCATTACGTTTTTATCTTCTACACAGAGGAAAAAATAAATATACACGCCTGGTACCAAATTGACACCAAATTTTTCCATAACATCCATTGTCAAGTATATACATACATACAACAACATGTAATTTAGACCACGTAACTTTGTCAACATTGCAACAATTCGCTGGCGCAATCTAAACTTTATGCACATCCGTTTTCTAAAAGTTAACAAACGTAGTAAGCTCAAAAAGTTCAGATTGCGACAGCGAATTGTTACAATGTTGACAAAGTTGCGTGGTCTACATTACATGTTGTTGTTGTATGTATGTATATACTTGACAATGGATGTTATTAAAAAATTTTGTGTCAATTTGGTACCAGGCGTGTATATTTTTTTCCTCTGTGTACAATTTATTGGGCCAGCTATCTCTTTGATACTCAGTAAGTTTATCTGTCTGTCCGTTAATATGCTTGTTGTAAACAATTTCATAAATATCACACATATTATCCGTTAACACTGTAATTTATCTTATATTTTTTGAATATGTTATCATAAGTAAATAGGCTATATGTATATCAGCAGAAATGCATACTTAAGACCTTTCATTGTACCCTTCACCTTCGTGAGAATGGTATACATAAGTTTGTCTTTCCGTTTGAAAATTCCTCAATATAAATTTCCGACCCTATAAAGTGCATGAATATATACATGGATTCTTATGGATAGCGGAGTTGATTAAACCGTGTGTGTGTATTGGAATCAATTTTCTGAAGACCCCAGATATCTTCGTAATCCAAATCTTCAATAATTAGGTTTGACATGCTTTCGTGCAGTTTGCTATTTAAAATCAGCCAACTCCGTATATAAATAACGGAGATATAAACAAAAAAGCGAGACTATCTCTGAAAATTTAATCAAAAAAAGAGAATTTTACAGCATACTTATTGAAAAGGCGAATGTGAGGATGTATGTCGGTTTTTTTGTGTGTTTTGTTTCGGGTATATAAGATTCGCCAAAGGCGAATATTAAACTCTTAATTGTTTTATATTCATATTTTCTATAGAAAGATTAACGATTTATCTAAAAATACGCCTGGAATAGGATTTTTAATATATTTCAATGCCTTATGAACTGAATTTGAGAATTAGAAGAAATAAAAGTGTGCCACTGATTTGTTGTAAAATTTACGTTTAACCTTCTAATTGACTTCTAGGTCTGCTTTTTTAAATTTGTAATAAACTTGGATTGACCTTTAATAACACGGATATCAGACATTATCAATATTGACCCTTATATATCGAAAAACCTCTTGCAATAACACATGCCAAAAATTTTTTAACCTAGAGTATAATTTTCTAAAAGATAATAGTTTCAAAAAACACGAACAATTGTTTAATTCACAATAGATGTGGTATCGTTGTATGCCGTAATTTCTGATTATTGTTTTTGATTCGCATTAAAACTATATATAGCATAAAATTACTATTCATGTACATATACCGCAATGACATAGATTGTGAATAGGACAGTTATGTATATTACCGAAGTTGATTCCTTATTTTGAAGCCAATAGAAGAAGACTTTTTTACGACGTAGCAATATTTAGGAGAAAGTTTATAAAAATTCCCGTAAATACATATTTGGCAGATTTATTTAAAAATTTGTCCTAGGTGATATTTCAAGTGATTCGTGCAGATGTTTTTAACGCAAAAATATCGGTCCTTCACCCATCTTAAAATATGCTAATCTGCTTAGAATCATTTTCTTATTTCATTAGGTAAGACAAGTCCGTCCGTCTTTCCGTCAAGCTGGCTGTTCATGTAAACTTTGTGCGAATTTTCAAACTAATTTGATGAAATGAGTCACGTACGCTCAAGGATAAAGCCTATTGAGAATGATTGAAACAGTTATCGACATTAAGGTAATCTCAAAACGATTCCCCTGAAAATATTATTAGGGTACATGATCAGCTTAGTAATTCTAGTAGTCTACATTACGTAGGACCATGTCGTGGATCATATTCTTTGAAAATGTTAGCAAAGGAGTAGTATTGGTATTTTTGTGATGTAACGAGTCATGTAAACTCAAGTATAAAGCCTATTGAGAATGATTGAAACAGTAATCGGCATTAAGGTAATCCCAAAATGATTTCCCTGAAAACATTATTAGAGTACATGATCAGCTTCGTAATTCTAGTAGTCTACATTACGTAGGACCATGTTGAGGATCATGTTCTTTGAAAATGTTAGCAAAGGAGTAGTATTGGCATTAGTGCGATATAACGCATGTGCGGCAACTAGTTTTGGACCAGTCCTAGTCTTTTGCGGTGTAGTCTTAATTTTTGGAGGGCTTTATTGCCCTTCTTCATTAACTCTTACAACTGACTTCCAAAAATGTATTTCAGAAAAGTAAATCAAGTTCATTGATGTTCGATTTTCAATGAAAAGTTATATACGTACCAAATCGAATAAGATTTTTTATTTTATATTGGAACAAAATCATGGATAAATTATTAATTAGGAATTAATTAATCATTAATGAATGGTATGGACGGCAATGTGTCACATAAATTTGTCTTTAGTCAATTAAACAATAAAATCAACGGAATAAATCAAATCATTTTCAAAAAAAGCCAGTGTTTTAAAATGATTTAGAAAAAATTAGCTGATGGAAAGAATAAAAAACTAACTGATATCGGCATAATCCCCGAATTTAGTATATCGGTTGAAAATTTTATTTAAAAAAACTTTTGGAGTGATTTTCGTAAAAATTTTCCTTTAAAATACTATATTCTGAGATAGAAAAGAGATTTTTGAAATAAAAAGAACTGAGTGTATTTTTGTTTTATTTTTTTAAATAATACTGTTGCCATATTTATTTTTTAAATTTCATTTCATTTTTGCAGTAGATTACTGTTTTTTTCTCTATTTAACTTATAAATTAAAAACAATTAGGAGCTTAAAAATTTAATGATATTTAATAATAATTTATAATAAACAAGGAGTTGTATAAAGAATGATAGAGTCAGAGAGTTAGTAGTAAAAAAAATGAGCTGTTAAATTAAAAAATAACTAACTAAATGTTTATATTTATATATGCTATAATTAAAATCCTGTAAAATTATAATTATTTTTTTAAGTTTATAGACTAATTATTATTTTTATTTTAATTTTTAAAAGTTATTGTTTTTTAATATAGCTTAATTTTAAGCTAAATTATATATAAAAAAAAATGACAATAATTATTTACAATAAGTTTTAGTTTTTGAAAATTCTTAATTTGTTTATTTTTTTAATGTTTATTTTTAAGTTGTGGGGCAAGGTTTGTTGGTCTGTTTGGATTTTTTTTTAAATTTTTAATTATATTTTATATAGATTTTTTTTTTATGTTTGTAATATTATATATTTTAGTTTATATAAAAAATGATAAATTTACAAGTTTTGTGTTTTTTTTCTTTTCCTATATACGTATAGTTGTTGTGTGTTTTATTTTTATATTTTTAAATATGTTTTTAGAAGGAATAGATTTTATATTTTCTTTTTATTCTGTTTGGTTTTCTGTTGTAAATGTTTATCTAGTTTAAGACATTTAGCTTATCTGAGGATAAGTGTACTTTATTTATTGTTTTTTTATTTTATATTTAATAATTACATTTATATAAGCATCTACTTATAATTTGTTTTTTCTTTTTTGTGTTTTTATCTTAAGTTTTTTTGTTTATTTTTTAAATTGTGTTTTTTAAAAACTACGCCAGTCTCAAAAAGCTCGAGTACCACAAATAAAAGAACGTTCTGCTTTCAAACGTTTTATTATAATCAGATTTTTCTTGTTTTTGTTCTTCTTAATTTGGGTATTTTTTACCTTAAATGTTTTTTAATTGTAATAGCAGTGATTATTAATATTTTTATAAATTTAAAAAGCGAGTTACAAATTTATTTAAAATAAAATGTTTTTCTGCGAAACGATAAAATGATAAGAATGTCTATTTAGTTTGGCCAATCTGTCCGTTTGATATCAATGTATTATTGTTTACAGCCTAAAAGGCAGCAATATATTTTTTGTTAGTTTTTATATGATAGTCATAAGTATGCAACATTTTGAATTACTAGTTGGCTGCCTAAAAGAGAGCAATATAAGTTTTCGAAAATTAGCATTTTTTACAATCAGAAAGAACTCGAATTTGTGCCATTTTTGCTAGTTAATATTTATTTAAAATTAGTCATAAGTATGCATGTCTATTTAGTTTAGACAATCTGTCCGTTTTTTATTTAAAATCAGGGTTTCCAACGGCCCATATGATATCAATACAGCCTAAAAGGCAGCAATATATTTTTTTTTGTTATTTCTTATATGATAGTCATAAGTATGCAACCTTTTAAATTACTAGTTGGCCGCCTAAAAGAGAGCAATATAAGTTTTCGCCATTTATCATTTTTTACAATTAGAAAAGAACTCAAATTTGTGCCATTTTTGCCAGTTAATATTTATTTAGAATTAAATGTGTTTTCTGCTAAACATGAGAATGATATGGAAGTCTATTTAGTTTATCTGAAATGGGGTATCCAATAGCCTCATATAGTTCTTTAATAACTGTATGATGTCAGTATATTAGTGTTTACGGCCTATGTTATTTCTTATATAACAATTTGAAAGTCTTAAGTATGCAACATTTTAAATTAATAGTTGGCCACCTAAAAGAAAGCAGTAAATTTTCAGAAATTAGCATTTTTTCCAAAAATAGAATATGTTTTGAAAAGGCTGAAAAAGTTGTAAAAACTAATCTCAAAATAGCAAAAATAAAAACTGATTCACAACAAAAAAATATCCCACTTCATACAGAAATAGTTTTTATAAAATTAGAAAGCTACAATCTTTTCCTTTTCTTTCTAAAATGCAAATTTAATTTTAATTAAAAATCGTTTTCAAAATCAACTACTCAGAATATCCTCATAAACTCAGTATAAAAAAAATAAAAACATTTGTATTTTTTTGATTTTGGAAAAAAAGTCTTTTCTTTTAATGTTATAACAAAAATGTTCGTTTTTTAAATACATATACAATATACTACATACAAAATAGGAAAGAAAAAATAAAATTACAAAAATAATCTAGATACTAATAATCACTGCTATTACTTAATAATAATTTATTTTTCTTAAATCTTCTTTGTTTTACTTGAAAGAAGAAAAAGAAAAGTAAATCGAAACTTAAATATTTAATGGGTTTTACTTTGCTCTCATCTGTCTTAAACTTTATATCAAGAGTTTTATACTTATATATAATATTTAGTTTATTTTGTTTTTTTAATTTATTATTATTATTACTAATAACTAAATTACTTAATCACTAAATTCTTGTTTTGTTTAAAGGGTAAATAAATATTTTTTTTTATATATATTATATTTATAATTTATATTTATATATTACTATATAATTTTAATATTACATAATTATTTATTCACTACTATACACAGATAGAAATTAAAACTTAATTTAAATAAAAACCATAAATATTTATAAATTTTTAAGGTTATTTCTGTCATCTTTTTTTCATCAGTATCATTATCGTCTTCCTTATGTATTAAAGAGCTTCCCCTTGGTTTCTTTTTTTGTTTAGATTATAGAGTATAATTAGGAAATTATAAATTAATCATTGTGTTGGTTTTTTGTTTTGCTTCATTTCATTTTGAAAACTTAACTAATTTTAAAGGATTTTTCTTTTTTTTTTATTATTATATTTATAACAAAATTAATTTTTGTGATTTTTTTTCGGTTTTTTGTTTATAGTTTTATAATATAAATTTTTAAAATTTAAGCTAACATTTATGGTGTTGCGAGCATTCATTTGAATTTGAAGTTGCCACAACACCTTTACTAGTGTTTTTCTGTTGTTTTTCCTTGTCTGCCTCACTTGTTGATTGTGATTGTTGTTGAACATTTTCCACTTTATCATTATTATCATCTGTTGATGTCTGTTTTAATTGTTTCATTTCTGTTTTAATAATTGTTATATCTTCATCATCTTTAAGTATACTTCTTCTTCTGCGTTTGCGTGCATTGGGTACACCGGCTGCTCCTCCGGTCGCTCCTTTTCTTTTAACGAATTTTATATTATATGGATCTTCGGCTAGTTCTGGATACAGGGTGACATCGTGTATGTATTCTCCTTCATAGTTATTGGCATAGTTTTGTTTAAGGATTTCGTCAATCTCTTGCTGATTCCATTCAATTTCTGTATTTAGTCCAGTTTTCAAGGCTTCCTTCTCTCTATGCCAGGCTTTACGTACTGCTGTCAGTTTAGCATGATGCATAAGTCTTTGCTTCTCTTTCTCCACTGTAGTACCATAGCGTAAATTGATAATGGCATGTAGACCATGGATTTTCACATCTAGATAGTTAGTGCCACTGCCATTTTCTCTTGTGATTTCATGGAAAGTGGTATTGACTTGTCCTTGCAAACGTTTCAGCTGCTGGCGATCTTCACTGGCTCGCCACAGTTCTTCCTTAACAAAGAAGAAGGAATCTTGTTGGGCATTATGAACCACAAAGGTAAATGGTAGCAATTTGGATCTATTAAAGACGGAGGTATAAACATCTCTATAGATGGCATTTGCTGCTGGCACACTAGATACTATGGCTTGACCATCTGCGGTTCTGGACACCACAATGCCTTTACCGAAAGGAGGCTCTGTATCGGAACCTATATTTCTGGGTCCTGGCGTCATAACATCATATTTCAAAGCTGATTTGGGCGGTGAATTCAAGTCCTCAAAGTTGGACATACGGCGTATATTCAAATGAGCTAAGAAACCACTTTCTACTGCCATGGTGGGTACATTATACATGGGTTTCTTAAGGTCCAACGCTATAGGATTATAGGGCGCTCTACCCCATAATGAAGGTTGCTCCCATAGATTGCGACTTAGCTGAGGCACCAAATTTTCCACATTGAAACCTATGGTCTTCATCCAATCCTTAAACTTGGCGGGATAATTGCGATCGTGACCCACATTGATAGGATCATTGCCATTAAATCTATACAAATGCATTTTGGTGGGAGTGGTTATACGTTCCTTAACATTTTCCCAATTAGGCGCCATCCATTGGCCTATTAGAGGATCATAAACACGACCATCAGCCATATGCACCAAGGTGGTCACTTGATCCAGTATGCCGCCACAAAAATCTATAGGCAGATACAAATAGGGATTGGAATCGTAGACTATATGGCCAAATGGTGAACGCATTATTTCTCTGATACCTTCACCATATTGATTGAAGATCATGATGGGAGTACCACTCTGATCGGTGGCTACATAGTATTTATGCCTATAAACCTGAGCATAAATTAAATGACCCACATCATCATAAGTTAAAGACATTAATTTGCCATCTCTGGGTGAATAAATTTGGGAAACTTCATAGGGCCTTTGTTGATTATTATAGAAAAATTGGGTAACATTACCAAAGTTATCTTTACGTGTGGCCAAACGTTTCAAATGATCATAGTAGTAGCGCACATCAAAACGTCCTCTCTTGGTGGCTCGAACTAACAAACCTTGTGTATTATAGTAGAACCTCTCTTCTCTAGCATTTTGAGCCACCAGACCTCGGGTATCATATTTATATTGACCCTCACCAAACTTGACGATACGATCTTGGTTGTTGTATTCCATGGGTATGGTGTTTCCACGATAAGTTAACGACAATAAATTGCCATTGTCATCATAACGGAAGCCCCAAGGTTCTTGAGCCTCTACCCCTATCAGTTGACCATCACAATCCCAGGTATAATTCTTTACATTTGTATAGGTATTGACAGCCATATTTCTAGTGTAGGTTCTAGTCTGGGTTATGCGTCCGTGAACACCAAATGAATATTCCATGCGGAAGACTTCCAAACGATGTATGGCCAAGGTGACCTTCTGGGTCATGAAACGGCCATCGACAGTGCGTGTAAAACTGGCAGTGCCATCATAAACTTGAGTTTGATTCAACAAAGGATGCATGAGTTTGAACTGGCCAATCATGCTGGGTTGCCCAGTGCGCATATCATAAGCAAAGTTTTGTGCCGGTAAATTCTGGCCTCCAATGCGCCCTTGTATAGATATAACACGAAAATCGGTGTCATACTCATAGGTAAATTTGGCATTACTCAAACCGGTCTTGGCTATAAAATCAATGCGTTCTTCGCTCAATAAACCTCCGGTATATTCAAAGTCCCATCGATATTCCAATTCTCGTTCAGTGTGCGACACTGTAGAAGGCATGGCAGTAGCTTCATTATAAATAAATTCACTTTTACCATCACCATGGACAATTTCCGTCAACTGACCAGCAGCATTATAACGATACACAATACGAGCACCATCACCAGGGAATATAGTCTGTAGTAAAGCACCCGAATGACTATAATGTTGTAGATAAGGTTTAGTGCTACCAGGGGGAGTATAAGTATTTCTGATGAAACCGATGGAAGTCTGCATACTGAAGGAATGTTTGGTGCCGGAAGGTAATGTAACATGTCTCAAGCCTCCTGATTCATCATATTGCAAAACAAATTTGCGTTGCGAAGCCAAACCAATTTCGGATACCAAATTCCAGTCATTGTAAACAAACGAAATAATACCATCTTGTTGTGAGGTGATTTCCGAGAGTAAACCATGCCTGTCATAGGAATATTTCAATTCAGCAGGACCCCAAGCCCAACCCTCAATACGATTGAAGCGATCATAGGTCATATTAACAGGATAACCATTAGTGGGGTAGTACGACTTAGGCAAACCCGACTGATCGTAGGCCACTATCAAAATAGGAGTGCGGTTCATATCATAGAAAGTTTCTCGATTAGTAAACTGATCAAATTCTACACCAATAACTCTCGATTGATTAACCCATATTTCTCTATTCAAAGTTTGTTGAGGATTGCGTACATCTCCCACCAAGTTATAGACAGAGTACATATTGTTGGTTAAACCTTCACCCATGGTAACACTTTGATGAGACCACATTGCCAACATTTCAGCTTCTACAGGCAGAGCGGCTTCTAGTAAAGGATGACGAGCCACTGCTGAGGATTCCACTATTACGCCATTTGAACTATGAATGACCAAGGTATTGTTGGGTTTTATTTCAGCATCAGCATTCTCTTGACCCTTCTTCATGAAAGTAGATCTCACACCACCCAACACCAACAATTCATTGGTATCTCCCTTCTCTCGTGAGAACAAAGACTCCACCGAGGCATGAACATAAACAGTCAAGCCTTTGTTATCAGCCAATTGTGAGGTGATTCTAACAATTTCACCACTTGGCAAAATCATACCAGTAACACGACCAAACTCATCATATTGATAGATATAGGTTTCACCACCCGATGATCTAGAGTTCAATAGACCAGTATTGCTGTCATAGTCTAATTCAATTTCTTGTCTGCCCTTTTCCGTTAATTTGGTCATTATACCAATACCATTGATTTGTATGTCCGACTTATGATCTTGTGTGTTTTCGATCGAGCTTACAACATTGCTGTAGTCTCTTAGGAATTGTATTTTATTGCCGGAAGCATCTGTTACTGTTGATAAGCGACCAAATGAGGTATTTTTGGAATATAGAAAACTATAGCGTGTCTTGCCAGAGGCTAAATCTTTGGTAGCCACATGTTGTCCATAACGATTGAAGACATAAACTTCACTGGTTGGTGGATAGGGTATATGGAATTCACCATTTTCATCATGCGAGGGTAGATAGTGTTCCAAAGCCAAGACATGTAAGGAACCTGTAAAGAGAGAAATGTTTTAGTGAATGCTTTTATGGAAAATTTTGTAAATTATAAAAAATAGTTCCATTATAGGTGCTGCAAGGATTTTGATTTTATGACCAATTTGTACCACTTGAAAACTGTTATACTAATGGTTAGAAAACTTTTATATTATTTTCAAACTGTTGTAAAATTTAAAGCGAATAGTAATTTAATCATTTCACATTGTTTATAATGTAAATTTTACCCGGTTTGCTATAATATTTGACCTATTTATGGGTGCCCTTTGACACATTTATGCTTGACTTTAAATTATCAATCAACCACAAACATTAATACAAAGATACGATTATTCGCACACACACACATACACAGCAAATCCTTTTTCATGTCAGTGATTTGTATGAATGAAAGATAAGACATGAAAAATACTCTGAATACATTGAATGTATTTGTAGCATTGTCTTAGTGATTAATGTTTTTGTCATTGTATAAGCCTTGAAAATAGTGGTCTTTTGTTTCAAAGTGTGCATGTGTAAGAAGGTTTGATTTGGAAAATACCGAATAGAAAGAGGTGGAAGTACAAGAATTAAAAGTTGAAGGTTTGATTAAAACGCTAAAGTGAGTTTTTTTTTTGTAATTACACTGGTTTAACAAGAGTTGATTTCGGATATTTCAGAGTTTATAATAATTTATTCTGCAATATTCGAAGTTATCTTTGAAATATGGAGTTAGTTTTCGTTCGGGGTCTTGTGCAACACATACAGTTTTATTTTCTCTTCAAAATATATATATTTAGTTTTAATTTCGAAATTATAAAATTTTTTAAATACTTATGTTTGAATAAGAATTTTTGGAAAATTCTTATATAAAAATTTTACATCTATATAAGAATTCAAAGAGGAACTTTTGTTCTGAATCCAAATAGCTTTTCTTTAGTAAAATGGCATGAGTATTTTAGATTTTATGCAACTCTAACTTACAGCCTATTACATATCGACACCGAAAACTCTGCTATGAAAAGCATATATTGTTGAGGCTTTAGAAAAACTCCAATAACATTTGTAATTATGAACCGATTTCAATAAATAATATCTTGAATTATTCATCATAAATTGATCTTTAAAGAAACTACAACTTTATGCAGAAAATTAATAAATATTCTACATATCAACAGTTTGAACTAAAAAGTTTTAAAATTTAAAAGTTTTCTTCAAACTTTTTCTTTTAAATTCCATTTAAATAATCTAAATCTGTTGTTATTCCTTCTCCGACCTAAAAAAAATCAACATTTTGAAATCTTTATGAAAACTATGTTGTGCAATCTTAATTAAACTAACAGTTCCTCGCTATCTAAATTAACCATAAACCATATAATTTATATGATATTTTTTATTTCTTTTCAAAACAAAAAAATAACTGTTTCACCATTTTAAACGGTTTTTTTTTTCTCTTGAAGAAATAACAAAAAAATATATATTAAAAGCAATAACAAAAATCTAGACCAACTAACAATTTTCCCCTTGTTTACTATTATTATTTTGTTTTTTATTCATATTTAAAAAAAAAATATTTTCTGTTGCCATTTTTGCTGCTGTTTGCCGATTTGTTAGCAACACTATTGTTGTTGTTGCTGCTGTTGTTGTACTTGTGGTTGCTATTGTTTATTATACTAGTAATTTTTTCTCCATTCTTACCATAATTTATGTTGACTGTTTGTTATTATTATCTTTTTTTTTTCATTTTTGTTGCTATTGCAACAATAACTAAAAAAATAACAAGAAACATTACAAAAAAAAAATTGTTGTTAAAAATTGTGTTCTTTTTACTAGCAATTGTTCTAGGTTCTATTCATTGTTGTGTTTTTTTAGATTTCTATAATATTTTTCCTTTTTTCATACCAGTTAATTTTTTTGTTTTCTTAACGGGTGGTAGTGGTATTAGTAATGTGTACTAGTGCCTGTATAGTTGTTATTGCTTTTTCCAGCAGTCCAAAGGATTCTGCATGTTGTTTTAGGGTAAAAGAGCCACAGCAACATTGTTCGTACATTGACTCTTGATGATACTTAATGTTTTTAATGGCGGATTTCCGGTATTGTAATTGTGCCACTAAAATTTAAGTTGTTAAGTTATGAATAATATTTAAACAATGCCAGGAATAAATATTTAAAAGGACTATTGAGTAAAGTAATAATAAGCCAATAAATATGGTTTACTTTTAATTTTATTATTAATAACAACAAATACTTTTACTATTGTTTTGTATTAAACAGTTAGCTGATTAAAAATAACTTTGTTTAACATATTAACCTTAATTGTATTAAATATGCTTAAACATGTGCTCTTACCCTATTTATTTTCTTTAATTACTCTTCCTTCCATCACTTCAAAAATATTTGCTCATTTTATTTTATATCTGAGTAAACTAATCTCTGTGGTAGGAGCTCTTAACAAACAACTGCCATTTCCTCTTCCACCCCTACACACAACATGTACATTGTACCACTAAATGACAAACTCTTGTCGTTATCATCATTAAAACCAAGTTCTTGGCTGCTCATCAATTTCATTGAATTAATGATGTGTACCATGAGCTTGGTGTTTCTTGGTAATAATCGCTTTTCACTTCATTTATTTTCGATACAAATTTAAAAAAAGGATACACTCACAAACAGCAACAACAATATTATATATATCTATAGAACAATAACACAATATCATACTTATACTTATACAACTTTTAGTTAGTGGTCATAATAATACTATAGCATAGTTTGAGGGGTTATAATGGTCAGTTTAGTAAATGAAAATTATACAAAAAAAAAAAATAAGAGTAAAACAAAAACCTGCAAAAAAACTAAAGGGTCAGTTTTAGTATATCTATAAGATGTGTTGATAATGTTATAAGGTCATTTAACGAGATATTTAATGTAATTAAAAAAAAGAATATACTAAGCAAAATTAAGAAGAAGAAGGGAATAAATTATAAATGAGTGGTAATTCGATATAGAGACGAGTAGTATACAAAATGTATAAGAACTAATTAATTTAAAATTGAAGTTTAAAACATTGGGTTTAAACAAATATTTAAAATTGAATCTCTACTTAAAAAAATTATGATTTAATTGAAAAAAAAGAGTTTCTGTTCAATTCAGTTACAACTCACAGATTTTACTATCGAATTATTTAACAATTTTAGATAGAAACTAAATAGATTTTCAAGTAAATGAAATCTATTATATAAGATTGCAACACTAGCACTCGACTACAGCAGCAATATTTTAAAAATACATATTTTTCTGTCTGTAAGTCTATCACAAACTTCATATAAAATTAAAATTTTACTTTGCCTTAAATTTCCATTCAAAATCTTATTTTTTTCTTCAAGGCATTCATTTCTTCTTAAAAAAACTATGTATTTAATTAATATTTTCTTCAAAATTTCATAAAATATTTATTAAGGGCTTCTTAAAAACTCAAAAGAAAAAACTTTAAATTAATTTCTATTTAAAAATTAATATCTACCCTTTTAAACAAACATAAAAAAAACAAAACTTCAAGGCCTTCAACAAAAATTAGCTCATTTTAATCCTTTAAAATCCCACTTTTTTCGCTTCTTTTTTTTTGCAAGCAACAATGAAACTAACATTTAAAAACAAATTGTTATTACTTATTAAGCAAAACTGTAATAACGTTTTGTATATCCAGCCTCTTAAATGCAGGAAATATAGAGAAAAAAGAATAACGAAAAACTAAACCGAAAAGCAAACTTTTCAACAACTTTATGCAAAACGATTTTCGGGCTTAAGCCAACTACTACTTGTCTTTTCATTTCTTTTGCTCATTTCTTTAAGCATTTAAGATTTCAGCAAGAAACCAGCCATACACTTAAGTATGACGGTTTAATAAGTTAAACACAACGACGAGAAGTGAATGATTTCCATCAGCTAGAATAAAATCTTCTTTCGTTAGTGGGTATTCTTTTTAAAAAGAAAAAGAACGAATGAAAAAAGCTCAGTATTTGCTATTCATACAGATTTTGGCCACCACCAAAATAAAAGATAAGTAGCTACTTAACAAACCTTAGGCAAAAATCTGGTAACCAACTACCAACCACGTAATCTATATAAAGCAAAAGTATAAAAAACATTACAGATATTTTCGCCCATTTGAAGTTAAAGCTTTAAGCCTACTTAAAATAAAGACTTCTTCTTTGTGTATATGAAACGGTTGTATTGCTGCTGCTGTTCTCCTCCATTTAACGAAAAGAAAAACGATTAGGAAACCAAACAACTATTTAAAGGAAATGTATTTTCGTTCTCTTTTCCAAAGTTAACCACACAACAAAAAAATAAAGACGAAAAAAATTTTAAAATATTAAAGGGATATCTTTATTGAGAGAAGCATATAAAAGGAAATGAAAAAAGTTAATTTTTATTAGAAATCAAGTAAAATATATATTGTAGAAAACTCAAAGGTAAAAATATTAACAAAAAATCTTTCGGTATTTTCTTGCTTGTAATTAAAATATGTATTAATTTTTTATAGTTTTATTTGTTTTTTTTTTCAAACATTAATGGAGTAATTAAAACACACATATTTTTAAATTTTGGTTAAATAAAAATATTGGGGTTTTTATTGTCATTTTCCAAACAAAATAAACAACTGTTCGCTGGGTCTAAAGAATGTTAACTGAAAAATAAAAGAAAAAAACAAAATATTTAAAAGAAATTAGGAAATACATATTAATAGCAGCAAATAAATTTTATGTTTCTGTAAGAAATTTTATATTTTTAATTTTTGTTCAAAACCAATTATTAGATTTTCAAAGTCGTTAACAGATAAGCAAAAATTAAAACACGAATAAGCGCAGGTGATTTCGAAAGAATGCATCTGTAAAATTAAGTAACATAATATGCTTCTATTTATCATTGATAGATAGATAGATAGATAGATAGATAGATAGATAGATAGATAGATAGATAGATAGATAGATAGATAGATAGATAGATA